>NC_066876.1:8282941-8583828 GCF_022985175.1 Labeo rohita | reverse complement strand
AGATGTATAATATGTGTCGAGAGCATTCACTCAGCATCATTATCTCATTTTTTAGACCGGCCAAACCGGCTTTTAGCTGGTTTTGTGTCTGAACTCATATATATATATATATATGTGTGTGTGTGTGTGTGTGTGTGTGTGTGTGTTTTGGTATACATTTTAAATTTTATCTTTTTATTTATAAGTCAGTTCAGCTTCTGACATGCCTATGTAAAGATGTGTGCATTCTACCTACCAGTCGCTGACTATCTTGAATTGTTAAAAAAAAAATAATAATAATAATAATAATAATAAAGCTTTAAATAAATAAATAAATAAATATCCCACACAAACAATAAAATTTAAAAATTAAAAAAAATATATATATATTTCTTGTTATTTTTCCTAAAATAAATTCGTAGATTTTTCCCCTATTACTAGCTGACTGCATCTACTGTATGAATAAATGACTGTTGTCAACGTGCTACATGGGAAACTGTTTGACAGGAATCTAAGCAGATCAGGCTCGGCAGCTACTATTGGTGCAACGTTTCAAACCACAACCTTTGACAGCAAATGATAACATTACAACTGGAAAAGCACTGCATGTTTACTTCAGTTACTCTGAATGAAAAAGGTGAGCAAACACCAGATTTTGTATTAAACAGCATTATTACTTTCAGTTTCAAACAGCAATATATTTATTACATGGGTGAAAATGCAAAGACGAACAGAACCAGAGCCCTACTGGACACATAAATAAATCCCAGTTCTCATTGTATTCACACTGTCACTGATTGTGAAAGTGGATCTGATTTTGGTCCACTTCAGCATCAGTCTAAGATGTCTTAAAGGTTACCAACAACAACATCTGACAAAAAAAGTGAAAATACCAGCTACTGCACACAAAGTACCTTCCTTTTTTACTTCACACCCTGAAAGTAAACAAACAAATCCTCACAGTCTAAGCCCCAGCATGCATCTCCACAAATGTTATAGCAAGATAGAAAATGTGATGTTTAACTTTCAAAATCACCTTCAAAAACCAACAAGAAAAAGTCCAGCAGTGAAGAACAGAAGCATACAGTTGAGTAAAAGACAGTCATGAAGTTTGAAGAGAACTGCAAGACGGGTATTTACCGTGAGGAGACGTTTCCCTGGAATGAGCAGCACAGAATAAAGCAGAGAGAGGGAAAGGATTACAGCCAGTTCTGTTTTTGCTGGGAGGGCGTTTGCAATTTACTGTGATTCTGTGACTCAGCCTTTGTGCGTATGTGTGTGTGTGTTACTCTGGCTGTGTGTAATACGCCATTCTGTGCAAGCCAAGATCATACATGAAACTCTCTGCGCCTAACGAGTCCAAAGCTCTGTAATAGTTTCCATCCCATACTCACACACACACACATGCACAGCTGGAAATAATAGACAGTCACATGCAGGCTGAGGAGAAACACCCTCTTGTGTGTTAAAATCAAAAGAACAAATGAGTGCATTCCCTTCCCACACACACAGACGGACTGTTTGATCTGTAAATACATTAGTTCATTGTTCATTGAAGGTTAGATGCTCTCTTTAAGTCTCTCTGACATACTATGATGGCCTACAAGCAAACAAGACTTGCAACCAGAGCTTCCTTCAGTCTAGTCATACTGTCACATGTCAGTTGAATTGGAGATATGCCCTCTTCTGGAGCATCTGATGTCAATCAATCATCCCTGTGTCCTTCTAGTTTAGCCACACAGCACACATTCTGACTATACTTCCATAGGCAATGAGGTTTAGAGGCCATTGAAGTCCATTAAATTAGAGGATACTCAAACTGCTGGGCTGACCGGCTGAGATGAGGCACTCAAACATAAATCTAAAAAGGACACTTCAAATTACTAAGGTTGCAAAAAAAGAGAATATTTTGACATCCGCCTGTTTTCCTTTAAGTGGTGATGTTTGACTTTAAACTACATTAAACAATCAATCAAAGTAAATGTAGCCTACACCTGTGTGAAATTACGCTGTATTTACATCGAACCAGCTGTTTGGAAAACAGATGGATGGATGATTCAGCTGCAGGCGCCATCTTTAGGCAAAATGCGGGAATTCAGTCTAGCCTTTGAGTCTATATGGGCCATTCCACAGAATTGGTTCAAAGTCCGAGTTGGAAACGTCTTGAAAAAAAATTGTCTTTTTCCACAATTTTTGTATGTATGCCCATTTTAAAATATATCCAAGGTATACATTTCTAGTAATTGTGCAGTTAATTCTCATATTGTGTTTTGGAATATTTGTCCTCTCCCCAAATCGGTCACTACCAAAACACAGTAATATATATAAGAAGAGTTATATTGACCTATTAAGATTTTGCTTACATTTAAATTTTAATTTATTTTTTTCTATTTTATTAAAATGTTTTCAGAGGCAACTCAATAACATTTACATTTTTAACAATATTTCAAGTGTGATTTGTGAGATGTGTCACGTTCGGTGTACGGAAAAAGTGAGGTCAGGGTCCAAAATGCAGGGAAGGGAATTTAATATAACAAAACACAAAAGAACGTAAACCAAAAGGCCAACACGGCACAACAAAACTGGAAACAAGGATCAAAACCAAACCGAACCGAAAAACACACGAAGACAATAGACAATGCAGACCTGAACAGGAGTGAGAAGTGAGAGTTCTTATACAATAGTCCAGAGTGTGAACAGCTGTGAGCGTAATCAGTGCAAATGACAAGACAGACGTGAACAATCAGGGGAGTGCAGTGCAAGGGGAACAGCGACCTCGAGAGGCTGAGGGAAGACCCACAGCCCCGATCATGACAGTACCCCCTCCCTACGGAACGGCTTCCAGACGTTCCCAAAGTCTGGAGGGAGGAGGTACGGAGGAAGGCAACTCAGGGGGAGGGACGGCGGGCCAGGCCCGTGCAGCGCAGTCACCGCCGCGTCAGGAACAGAGAGAGCGGTCACCGCCGCGTCCGGAACAGAAGGCACGGTGAGGGCCGCGTCTGGAACAGAGAGCGCGGTCACCGCCGCGTCCGGAACAGAGAGAGCGGTCGCCGCCGCGTCCGGAACAGAAGGCACGGTGAGGGCCGCGTCCGGAACAGAGAGCGCGGTCGCCGCCGCGTCCGGAACAGAGAGCGCGGTCACCGCCGCGTCCGGAACAGAAGGCACGGTGAGGGCCACGTCAGGAACAGCGAGCGCAGCCGCCTCCGCATCAGGAACGGAGATAGCGGTCGCCGCCGCATCCGGAACGGAGATAGCGGTCGCCGCCGCGTCCGGAACGGAGATAGCGGTCGCCGCCGCGTCCGGAACGGAGAGAGCGGTCGCCGCCGCGTCCGGAACAGAGAGCGCGGTCGCCGCCGCGTCCAGAACAGAGAGAGCGGTCACCGCCGCGTCCGGAACAGAGAGAGCGGTCACCGCCGCGTCTGGAACAGAGAGAGCGGTCGCCGCCGCGTCCGGAACAGAGAGCGCGGTCACCGCCGCGTCCGGAACAGAAGGCACGGTGAGGGCCACGTCAGGAACAGCGAGCGCAGCCGCCTCCGCATCAGGAACGGAGATAGCGGTCGCCGCCGCATCCGGAACGGAGATAGCGGTCGCCGCCGCGTCCGGAACGGAGATAGCGGTCGCCGCCGCGTCCGGAACGGGAGATAGCGGTCGCCGCCGCGTCCGGAACGGGAGAGAGCGGTCGCCGCCGCCGCGTCCGGAACGGAGAGAGCGCGGTCGCCGCCGCGTCCGGAACAGAGAGAGCGGTCACCGCCGCGTCCGGAACAGAGAGAGCGGTCACCGCCGCGTCTGGAACAGAGAGCGCGGTCGCCGCCGCGTCCAGAACAGAGAGCGCGCGGTCGCCGCCGCGTCCGGAACAGAGAGAGCGCGGTCGCCGCCGCGTCCGGAACAGAGAGAGCGCGGTCACCGCCGCGTCCGGAACAGAGAGAGCGGTCGCCGCCGCGTCCGGAACAGAGAGAGCGGTCACCGCCGCGTCAGGAACAGAGATAGCGGTCGCCGCCGCGTCAGGAACAGAGATAGCGGTCGCCGCCGCGTCTGGAACAGAGAGAGCGGTCGCCGCCGCGTCAGGAACAGAGATAGCGGTCGCCGCCGCGTCTGGAACAGAGAGAGCGGTCGCCGCCGCCTGCCCGAGGAAGAGCGTCTCCGCCCCCGCCAGAAAGCAGGGCCGCATCTGCGCAACCTCGGCCCTACAGGCGTCCATCCCCGCCAGACAGGCGTAGATGAGCTCGAAACGGGCGGCCGACGCCGCCTCAAAGGACATTCCCGCCGTGTCGGGAAAAGAGCGGGTGGTCGCCGCCCCCCAAACGCGCGTCCGCCGTCGCCAAACGGGGAAGCTTCGCCTCCCCGAAAAAAATCCTCCCCGCTGGACCCATCTTGGAGGTCTGCATTCTGTCACGTTCGGTGTACGGAAAAAATGAGGTCAGGGTCCAAAATGCAGGGAAGGGAATTTAATATAACAAAACACAAAAGAACGTAAACCAAAAGGCCAACACGGCACAACAAAACTGGAAACAAGGATCAAAACCAAACCGAACCGAAAAACACACGAAGACAATAGACAATGCAGACCTGAACAGGAGTGAGAAGTGAGAGTTCTTATACAATAGTCCAGAGTGTGAACAGCTGTGAGCGTAATCAGTGCAAATGACAAGACAGACGTGAACAATCAGGGGAGTGCAGTGCAAGGGGAACAGCGACCTCGAGAGGCTGAGGGAAGACCCACAGCCCCGATCATGACAATTTGTTGTATTTTGAATCCAGTTTTTCTTTGTAATAGGCAAAACGATCATACTGATTTCAAACTTAAGGATTCATTCGTTTGAATTTATGTTTTTGACAAAACATCCCATGTTTTGGTAGTGACCGCACATTTCAGTAGTGACAGTAATGTTTTGGTAGCGACCACATCACAGAATTTTAACTCACTAACACGTACTAAAAATTAGCATAATTGTACTAAAATTTAGTCTATTTGCCCCAAATAAAGGATTATATGTTCCCTTTTGACACTATACCGAAACAATGATGACATGTTTCCATCATGACTATTACGGTAGTGAGAATTTTATGGAATAACACCCAAAAAAAAACAATGATGTCACTACCAACACTTTACAAAATGTTTTGGTAGTGACAATTTTCAGTCTCAGCCAATGGACTTAAAACATACGGTAGTGACATGAAAATGTAGGACACATTTTTTTTTTTTTTTTTTTTTTTTTACAAAGCGTTTCACAATTTACAAAGAAAATATAAAATAAATATGTTTTTTTTTGTTTGTTTGTTTGTTTTTTTAACTTCGCTTTTGTTTTTTGTTTTCAAATCAAAAGATATTTAAAAAACAACAACAATGGAGTAAAATGCAAAAAGTGCATATGTTAAAATTCAGGGGTTAGGGTTTGGGACAGCCACCTCCCAACTGCAAGTACCTAATAACAGATGTTTTTATATATATTAAGCTTACTGATATTTTAAAGGGGTCATCGGATGCCCATTTTCCACAAGTTCATATGATTTTTTAGGGTCTTAATGAAAAGTCTCTAATATACTTTGATTAAAAATTCTCAATGGTTTTGTAAAACAACACTCTTTTTACCTTGTCAAAATGAGCTCTGCAAAAATCATCTCATTCTAAGGTGTTGTTCCTTTAAATGCAAATGAGCTCTGCTCACCCCGCCCCTCTCTTCTCGCTGTGGAATGACAATCTTGTTTACTTTAGCCACGTTTAGCCATATTGTTGTGCGTTTTAATACATAAAAAGGATCTTAGAAGACATCTAAGAATTGAATACTTAAATGCTTTTTAAATGTGTTTTTTGGTTGTGGGTCAGCAGTTCTGTACCAGTTACCAGTTGTAGAATGGCCCATATAGGTTGTACATTCATTTTTGTGATGCATTATGGGATTTAATAAGTGCACTCGATAACATAACGAATGGATGTCCCCTCAAATAGTGCCCTTTTTAAGGGTATAGAGGGCAATTTCAGACACAGCCAATATCTCCAGACTGACTAGAAACTTCCAGACAAGTGCTTCTGAGCTAATTGAAGCTAAATTTTGGAGGAAATTGGCCTTCCAGGAGCAGGATTGGACACACCTGGTGTTTACTGTTTAGACCAACACTGATATACAGAAGCAATCTAAGTTATTAGCATATGGTGATGTTAAAACAAGCCTTTTGAAAAAGACAAGGACAGAGCTGAGGTTAACTGTAAAATTAAGGTTAAAATGCAAAAACTTCTTCAAGTAATTTTCACACCAAGTGATCCATTAGATCAGGGGTGCTCAACCCTGGTCCTGGAGATTGACTTTCCTGCAGAGTTCAGCTCCAACCCTGACCAAACACACCTGAACCAGCGAATTAGGATCTGAGGAAGCACTTGATAATTACAGACAGGTGTGTTTGATTAGGGTTGGAACTAAACTCTGCAGGAAGGTCAATCTCCAGGAACAGGGTTGGGCACCCTATATTATTATAGCATGTACTACACACTTCTAAAGAAACCTTTATCACAGTTTTATTCCAGGTAAAGGTGGTTTGACATAGATGATACTATTCATCCATATTTACCTACACCACCTACGTTTCCTCTTATCTCGCATTGAGTGGTTAGATGGGTTACAAAAAACTGTCATTCAAATAAATGAAGAGCCATTCCAAATAGGGAATTACTACATTGCCATTTAAAAGTTTGTAATTAGCATCTTACATTCATTTATTTTTACTTTTTACAAAGCAGTTACATGATCCTTAAAAAAAATGAAAATGAAAAATGAAATGTGGAAATCTCAAAACAATTTTTTTTTTCAGGTGATGAAGTTTTGACTTGCATTTCCTAAAGGTCAGATTTAGTTTTTTTGAAAATGACCAAACAATAATCTTTTCATCTGTTCTTTTGAAAGATGAAGACTGTCTATACACGACTGACGCAAACTCAATCTAACCAGCGTATAGACGACTCAGATGCACAAGATGATGATCGGGGTCTTTACTTTGAGGACCAGACTCCTGACAGGTGCTGGAAGCTTCACTGAACAATACAAACCAAACACCAGCTTCATTTGCAACAGTGAAGAAAAGACTCTCAGTCAGATGCTACTCAATTTTATGCATGCATGTTGAATGAAACTATCAATTTCTATCAAAGAAACAAACATGTCTTTGTGATTCCAAACTTTTGAAAGGTATAAACTATTGTAAGACATACAACCATATAAAAGTAGTGACCCAAGGACACTTACCGTGCTGCACGTCTGCTATTAAAGAGGATGTTTGATTTCTTCATCAAACTGAGCAGCAATCCTCAGCTCACTATGTGTGTTATTCTCGCTCCCTTTACTGAGGCTCTCTGCTTCTCCCTCACTTCTTTTCACCCACCTCAGACTCTATCCTGCTATCCAAAATAAATATTTAACAGTCAGACAACGTGATCAACAACCAAAGGTCATGTCCCACTCACTCTGCCTCTCTCCTCCCCCTATTTTTATGATTTTCCCACCCTTACAACTTAGTTTCTGGGGTTTAACTGCTACTATGATTTAATGCTGATGCCCGACTCAGTGGGCTTGTTGTCCACTGCAAATACAAGAAATTAAAACACTAAAGATCTGCATTAGGCTTAGAATAAGTCAGTATTTCACATCATCTAATCACTGCACTGACAGACTTTTGAGCATTTAATATTTAATCATTTAACCTGTTCCAAGCTGAACTCAACAAAATGAATCAAGGTGTAGTTTATTATTAAACAATCTGCATTAATTTGATTGAACATATTTTATAAACGCATTTATTCAAATACCTAGAATCAGGAAAAATCTGTTTTGTTTGTTAAAATGTTTGGTTTAACAAATAGATTGCATGATAAATATACAATCCTGGTTTTGTGCATTTAAAAAGGACAAATATGCATCATTGTTTATTAGTTTAGGCTAAAGCTGTGTAATCCAAATTAATGGAAAGTTTATTTGCAATTAAAATACATAAACATTTAAAAGGCATAAACATTTGTTGAAAACTACTTATAAGCTCTAATGTAGACTTTTTTTTTTTTTCAGTTAAACATATGTAGTTCACTGTTGTCTGAGTGTTTTCATGACGCCTCATCAATCTGCCATAACAATGCCACTGAACCAAACTGAACTTGCATATTTTGAGATTATTGCTGCTGAAAATGGTCAATTATTATCATGGTTTGGGCTGTACTAATCAGTCGGACCAGGAAAAAATTTGGAGAACTATAGACTGCCAAAAGTTATAACAAATCAATGAGTAAAGTGCAAAAGACTGTCTGGGGAACAAAAGCTGTTTGTGGTTGGCCAAACTGAACCAGGATTTCCAGGGCAAGAATCTTGGCAACATCTGTGATTTTTCTTATAATTTCCGGTTGAGTAGGTGAAATATTAGACTAATATTTTAATTAATACTGCTTGTACGTATCTTTACCACTGACTAACTTTAATGTTAGTTAAAATATTGCACCCTTTCCTGATTACTAAGTCCTTCTCTATATGATTTAGCAGCTTCCACACGTTTTTTTTTCCGTGGTTTAGACAGCATAAATTAGCAAAACAACATATTCAGTCATACATTAATTGTGCAATCCATGCTGTTGTTTACATCTGAGTATGGCCATAATGGCAGCGCATCCGGATAACTGAACAAATCATGGCCTAAGTGCAAACTCTCTATTAAATTCACTTGTAACAATGCAGCTAAAGGAAAAATATAATACTGCAATTTTAGTTTGGAGGGCTGATTTAAGAGGATTTTCAACTAGATGTTTGAAATTAATATACAAAATCACTGTTACAGAAACATACATTTGTAAAATGTTGTCTTTTCACTCAAAAAACGGTGCTATTTTGACCATTTCACAAAAGTAGATAATATAAACATCATCCTGAAATACATAATTTCTATGTTTCCCTGAAACCATAAGTAAACTAAGGTATTAACAACAATCAGTCAACAACTACGCAAACAAAGTAAACCAAATATAGCACTTTCACTTATTAGTGCACACTGCATTTCTCACGCCCAAATCCGTGATTCCTCTTCTCCACCCTTCCTGACTATTTTCACCTAACCTTACTATTTTAAAGAAAGAAGCTCACTCACTTTTAAAATTAGACATTCTCTATATTACACATTAACACATTAAGGTCATAAAACTATTTAGATTAGAATAACTATTAATGATGTGTAATCAACCTTTCGTAAACCTTTCTTCTGGGTTATGGGAGTTTATTTTCCTATACAATACTGACACCTGGTGGAAATGTGCAGTAGTACAAAACCTTAACCTTTGGCAACTAATAAATGAGCATAAAAACAGTCAAACTGTTTATATAAAATGTATTTAATACAAAATGTAAAAAAATATTTATATACATACATATTTACATTATATAAATATACATTTAAAAATATACAATTAATATCACTCAGAATAGAAATATATCAACCATCTGTGTAAAAACACCATCTGCGCAATGCAGTGATACAGTTGTATGTTACAGCAGCACTTATGAAATTAAAATACATTCAATATTAAGGGTGTAGAATTTAGTAGGGAAGCTAGGGACATCCCTACCAATATCCAGCAATTACTAAATTGTCCCTAGCAATCATTCTGATCAAACAATTAAACATATACATATGCATACATATGTTGTTGTAATTTCAGACACATTTGAAATAGGTCATACAGAACCACTGATATTACCTGAGAAGCTGAAATGAATATGCTTGAAAACTGTGCACTTTATATCTCCAACGTCAGAAACAAACCAACGGCCCTGTTTGATATAAATTCAACAAACAATAGACACTACATGAACTGGGATGCAAACTAGTGGTGATATGGATGGAAGGAACCCAAGGGCTGACGACACAGAGGACAGGTCCCAAACGTCATGTGAACCCTCATGGCGCAAGGAGTACACACACATTTATGACCGCAGCTCAGACGACTGTTTGGCACATTACTGAAACACACTACACACTCCTCAATGTCTGAAGCTTTGTGATCTATAGGAAGAAAAGGGAAGAGATTAGATGGTGAAATTATGTATTAGACCAGAAAATAGCTGCCTTGCACTTGTCTGATTCTTACCTGTGTTGTCAAGGTGATTGTTCATTAGGTTTCTCTCTTCCAGCATGCTCGTTTGTTTCTGTCTTTCCTGCATTTCTTTATTTTCAGTGTGTTTGATAGCAGGACACGACCGACTGGTGAAGATCCAACGCTTCATTTTGGTACCTATAACACAAATACACAGACCACAGAGACTGTTAGCCAAATACAACAAAAAAAAATAACAAAGCTTATATTTATGGTGCTTGTTTGTATATTAGGCCAGGGGGTTGCAAACTTGGGGCCGCAGGGAACGTATAAACAAAAAAAAAAAGAAAAAAAAAAAAAAAAAAATATATATATATATATATATATATATATATATATATATATATATATATATGTGACCCTGGACCACAAAACCAGTCATAAGTGTCAATTTTTCGAAATTGAGCTTTATACATCATCTAAAAGCTGACTAATTAAGCTTTCCATTAATATATGGTTTGTTAGGATAGAACAATATTTGGCCAAGATAAAACTATTTCAGTATATGGAATCTGAGGGTGCAGAAAAATCAAAATATTGAGAAAATCGCCTTTAAAGTTGTCCAAATTAAGTTCTGCGCAATGCATATTACTAATCAAAAATTAAGTTTCGATACATTTACAGTAGGAAATATCACAAAATATCTTCATGAAACTTGATCTTTACCTAATTTCCTAATGATTTTTGGCATAAAAGAAAAAGAAAAATGTATAATTTTGACCCATACAATGTATTTTTGGCTATTGCTACAAATATACCCAGACGACTTAAGACTGGTTTTGTGGTCCAGGGTCGTATATATATATATATATATATATATATATATATATTATAATTTTGTATATTGTATATTTATGGACAAAAAAATTATATATATTGATATATAAATATTATTAATATTAATATTTTTTAACAAAATATGTATTATTTTAGAATGACATTCACAAGAATTGATATTATTATATTTTAGAATATTAGCTGTTAATGATTACTGATAACTTTATCTTTATTTCTTTTAATTCAATACTATTATTATCATATTATGCTATAAAAATGTTCATATAAAATATGATGTCAATTTAATAAAAAGTACAATTTTCTAGATAACATTTTAACAAATTTGTACAATGACAATATAAAAAAATATTCGGAAATTAATTTGAATTAATCCTGAATAAATTAGTTGTCTATAATGTTCGATTAATATTTTTTGCACACTGCATAGATGGGTTTTTCATGCATATTATGCATTTATATTTTAGGAAAGAATTTGAAAAAAAACCCATCATACTTAAAAATCTCGCACTAGCTGTATTTTTTTTTTTTTTTTTTTTTTTTTTTTTTTTTTCATCAAACTGCAGTCAGAACACAAAACGACCGATCAGAAGCCTTACCGAGCATTGTGACTGCAGTGGTCTGTCCATAGACGTCAATCAGCGCCCAGACGGTCCACTTGGGGTTCAGCGTGGTCGGTTCCGTGTATGTTGTGCCATCAGAACTTCGTATCGTCAGACTGCCATTCTTCTGCAACCAGAACTCAATCTCTGAGCCAGGGCGACAGATGTGCTCAGGTACTACTACTGCCGCGTACAGTGGAGAGTTTGTCAAATCTGGGATGGCCAAAGGGGGTAAAGTCGTCTGATCAGGTGAAACATGAGCAAATCCGAGCCGCAGCGCTCCGTGCCAAACTCCATCACTGCGCTCGACCCGCAGTCGCACCTTCTCCTCCGTCTTCACCGGTCGCCCGCTAAACGTCAGCCCGTGGCAGAATGACGACTCGTCCCTGGTCACCCGACGATCGCCGTCACTCAGCGTTATCAGACGACCCTTCACTTCTGAGTGGAAAGACATCGCTTTCAGGCTCCAGGGCGTGTGACACACGCACTTTACATTGTCTGGAGAAGAAATAAAGACAAGTCTGGCATTACAGATTCATCCAAGCGACGTGTCTCTCTCTGCTTTCCTTTTTCATTCATCTGTCTCTTTTGCAACTTTTGTTTACACGGGACTTTCCATTGCGTCTGATTCGCGAATCATTCTTTTGAGTTGAATCAATCAGTTAAGAAACGCAGTTCAAACGACTCAAGAATCGAACTAAATGATTCTAATCGTCTCGAGTCAATCCTCAGTGAACTGAGAAACAAATACGACGTATTTAAAATATATTTACGACGTGACCATTTTATCAACACACATAGGAAACAAAGCTGCATTTAACCTCAGCTAAAAGTTAAAAATTCGTTTAGTAGCCTAGTGTTTAATGTAAATGCAAACTACATTCAGGTTCTGACACAAAAGTCAAAATTCTGTCATGTCACGAACCATTGACAAAAACTGAACTAGTACACATGAAATGACAATAAACACCCTTACTAATAAAAAGTTCAAACGTCATAACAGTATATTTAATTTTATAAACTAAGCCGATTCTTTGAATCAGACTGTTCGAACGAACCGATTCGTGGAACTTTGTCATTACTGCTGTTCAACTCACTAGATTTATAGCCAGTAGAGGCCGCTGCACACTGTCAAAATCACTATGTTTCTTAAAGTTTGCGTGTGCATCACATCACACATAGGTTAACCACATGGTATATATATATATATATATATATATAATTACATATTCTAAACACATATAAAATGTTATCTAACTATTAAGTGACGATTAAATGGTATGCATTACTGTAAATGCATTGGTTGGTTAACGTTGTTTAAAACATTAAATTAATGTACAACTTGCAATTTAATTGCTTAAATACCAACATAATTCTGTTTAAACTTAGCCTTACATTTTCTTTTTCATTGCGAGATTTTGTGTAAAAGTTATAGTTTGCTTCTTTCAACTTACCTTTCTTTTTCTCTGTCATTCTGTTTCCTTATCCAGGTCTTAGTATTATCTTCAGTACTTCTGTTGCTGTATCTCAGTGGATGGTGAATCTGTTGCTTTATAAATGCACGTGTTTTGGTTTATAGCTAAACATTTCTCCTCATAGGATGAGAATAGAGGAGGGATTATTTGGGGGCGGAACCTGGAAAGTTACCTTGTGGATGACTCCGTTTCCTTTGCAGTACAATTGACAGCAGCGGAGAGTTACTACGTATTAAGTCATGCATGTTGTAATCTCTAGTAGTTTTTGTCGTATTTTTACTCAGTTACAGCTTGATAGGAAATGTATATTCAATAAAGTGATATTTACCTTGATTTGTTTTCTCCACCCATCTTTCATTGAAATGTTTCATTCATTTTCTATTCAGTATTATAATACGGTTTATGTCTTTGTTCAGTTAGTTTTAATGTAATCTCTTCGTTTCTGTTCATCTGTTCGTTTTAATGAATGTTCGTTTAAATAAATGCTGTGAGACGAAGAACATTTTGTAATGACTGCATGAACTGTTCTGTACCCTATCGTTAATTTAGTCAAAAAGTATATAAAAATGTACGACGGATGAAAGAGAGATTGATACATCAAAGCATCAAAAGTGCTTCGCATTTACTATTTGCTACCAAATTTCCCATTATCAGTATGTTGCTGACTGTTGTGCACAAGTGTACTTTCACTTTTCCTCCTTTTTTTTTTTTTTAATTTTCTTGTTTTTGTTTTTGCTTGACCCTTGTCCTACATCTTTGCCATTTAAGAAACCACCGTGATTTCTTTACTGTCATTGCAGAAATGCTGTCATTTATTAAAATTTAGGGAAACTCAGACAACATATTTGAAGAGCAATGTGTACATTTTTAAATTCAGTGTCAGTGTACTTCTGTACATGCAGCACAGATTTCAATCTGTCCAGCCATCAAGCTGTTTTCTAAATATAGGCATATTTGCTAGATCAAGGGTACTTTGGTTTGCGTTTATTCTGTTTAGTGTGTTTAATGCTCTTCACTGTTTGGCTAAGCAGTTTACATATTCAGAAAACATATTATTTCTCTTTCAGTTAGAGTGTTTCTGTCAAGGTTGCTATTAAACGATATAATATGCTTATTCAGTCAGTCATTCACTTGTTATGACAGCTTACAGCCATCTGTTATGTAATTATTTCATAGGGTGAATCTAGAGGTGGGTACATAGCATTGCACATATAAAATCTGTGCAGTCAATACCACAAATAGTGACTGTATATGCAAAAAAAAGAAACATGTTTAATATAAAGCATGAATAACTGTCTTGTTTTATACAACGGATTAAAGTGCATGGTGCATTATCGTATATTCAGCAGGTAACTTTAGCAGGTAACATAAAAACTAGTCAAAAAAGAAACAAAAACATGGTGTTGAGAATTAGGGCTCATAACATGCATGAGTGTTTAGTATATAATGTAATAATAAACTGTGATTTTGTATAGTATGCTATTTTTCATATATTTAATGCCTTTCTACTTTAAGGTTTTAAGCTCCTTCTCAGATGTTTGCCATTTTTTACTCTTGCCAAATCAACTTTACCAGAAAACATGAGTCAATTTCCTCAGGCAGGCGCTTTTAAACCGCCACGCGTTAATTAAATGCTCAAAACTATGTAGAAATACAGTTCTAATGAACATTCCAGCTACACCCTTTTCTAACAGGTGCACAAAGCCAAGCGTACTTTCACGCACAATGAAAATATGAAACAAACACCACCCACCGAATCTAAAAGAAACATGATTCATCTGGCCAGGTAACCTTCTTCCACATCTCTCTGGCCAAGTTCTGATGCTCAAGTGCCTATTGTAGACGTTTTTTTTAGTGGTGAACAGGGGTCATCACGCAGAAAACTACGAGCATAATGTTTTTAGCTATTTGAGCTACAATAACTCTTCTGTGCGATTGAAGCAGACAGGTTAGTTCACCCAGAAATGAAAATTCTGTCATTCATTACTCATCGTCATGTCGTTCCAAACCCGTTAGACCTTCATTCATTTTCTGAACACAAATGAAGATATTTTTGATGAAATCCAAGAGCTTTCTGACCCTGCACAGACGGCAATGCAACTGACACGTTCAAGGCCCAGAAAGGTAGTAAGGACATTGATAAAATAGTCCATGTGACAGTAGTTCAACATTAATTTTATAAAGCTACGAATTTTCTGAAGCTTTCCCTCTTTTGTTTTTTTTCTTCTACATTAGAATGGCAACACTTTGCATGCGCTGTGGTACTAACATGAATGAGCAATGAAGACTGAATAAAGTGGTTATTTTTGTTTTCTTTTCATACAAAACATATTCTTAATGCTTCATAAAATGAAGGTTGAACCTTGTCACGTGGATTATTTTAACAACGTCTTTACTACCTTTCTGGGCCTTAAACGTGTCAGTTGTGTTGCTGTCTATGCAGGGTCAGAAAGCTGTTGGATTTAATCAAAAATATCTTCATTTGTGTTTCGAGGACGGATGAAGGTCTTGATAATGGTTTACCAGTTGGGCTTCTGGTAGCAGGTTTGGTAGATACTAACCACTGTAAACACCCTACAAGAGCTGGTTTCTTTGGGAAGCTCTAAACATGGCCAAAAATATCAGCACCCTTGCAATTCTGTCTGAAAATTGTTGCAGTTGCAAATGATTTGGTACTCACGTGTTTATTTATTTTATTTTATTTTTTTGTTTCCATTGGAACAACACAAAAAAACAGAGAAGAAAAGACAAATCTGATACAATTCCACACAGAATCCAAAAAATGCACTAGACAAAATTATTATTACTCTTCTTTTGCAAACTGCTCCAGGTCATTCAGATTTGAAGATCTTCTCCCAACTGCTGTTTTGAGGTCTCTCCACAGGTGTTCTATGGGATTCAGATCTGGACTCATTCCTGGCAATTTCAGCACTTTGTTTGTAACCATTTCTGAGTGCATTTGAAGTGTGTTTCGGCTCATTGTCCTGCTGGAAGACCCATGACCTCTAGTGGAGACGCAGCTTTCTGACACTGGCCACTACGTTCTTTGGTAATCATCAGATTTCATGATACCGTTTCATGATTTCATCCAGTGCCAGAAGCAGCAAAGCAACCCCAAAACATCTTTGAACCTCAACCATGTTTGACTGTAGGGACTGTGTTCTTTTCTTTAAAGGCCTCATTTCTTTTTCTGTAAACAGTGCCATGATGTCCTTTACCAAAAAGCTCTACTTTTGTCTCATCTGTCCACAGTACGTTCTCCCAGAAGGATTGTGGTTTTGTCACGAACACCAGTCCTGCTTTTTTATGCCTTTGTGTCAGCAGTGGTGTTCTTCTGGGTCTCCTACCATAGCGTCCACTTTCTTTCAGACGGATAATGCGAGCTGACGCTGTTGTACCCTGTGTCTGCAGATGAGCTTGAATTTGTTTAGAAGTTAATCTGGGTTCTTTATCCACCAATCAAACAATCCTTAATTGTAATATTTCATTAATTTTGCTTCTGTCCACGTCCAAGGAGGTTAGCTACAGTGCCATGAGCTGTAAACCTCTTGATGATATTGCACACAGTGGACACAGGAACATTAAGATCTCTGGAGGTGGACTTGTAGCCTTGCGATTGTCCATGTTTTTCCACAATTTTTTCTCTCAAATCCACAGACAACTCTTTACACCTCTTTCTTTTTTTCCATACTCAATGTGACACACAACGGTTGAGTGTGGAGTGTTTCTCCATTTTAACTGGTTGCAAGTGTGATTACTATATTGCCCACACCTGTTACTTGCCACAGATGTGTCTAAATACAAATTACAGGAGCATCACATGCTTGAAAAGCAATTATTTCTTACAATACAATAATTTTGTCCAGTCCATTTTTGAGTTCTGTGTGAAATTTTATCAAGTTTGACTTTTCTTCTCTGTTTTTTTGTGTTGTTGCAGTGCAAACACAAACAATAAGCACGTGAATACCAAAACATTTGCAATTAGAACAATTTTCTGACAGAACTGCAAGAGTGCCAATATTTTTGGCCATGACTATTTGGCCAAACAGATAAGTAACTACAAAGACCAAGGGATGAAAATGAGTCATTTTGGCTAAATCTGATATGTTTTACATGTTATTATGTATTATTAATGTGTATTGTCTCTCATTAAATAAATACATTTCTGATTTAGCTCATTGTGAACTTAACTGACAGCTTACTAATCAAGTGCAGTTACTGCAGATAAAGGACACGCCTGTCAATAAAGTTACTGTGGAGGTGTGAGTCAACAGAATACATGCTTACTAATTTATCATTATAATGCAATAATGTTTTCATTTTCACTTCCTATAAGATGTGAATGATGTTGTGAAAGGGAGCTATTAAAATTTATTGATACTGCCCATAAAAGATACAGGCTTTCCTGTAAAGCTTATCATAGATAAGGTTCATAAATGAAGAGCACAAAGTAAATAAACAAAAATAATACTAACAAAAGCTCAGAGCAAAAACATGAGTTGAATATTCTGCAGCTGGATAAGACATTGTTTAATTTACAAACTAATTGTCATATATTGTCAGAATATGATTATTGAATATTGAAATATCAACATGACTAAACATTCTTAAACAGTCTCGAACTGGGGGTCAGAGATCAGTTATAAATGCTTTGGTTTAATATATGTTGCCAGGAAGTAAATCTAATTGTTTTATTTCCATTAACACTTTTTGTAGATAAGGTCTGCTAGGAAGCCAACATCCTTCCAGAGACATTGTTTTTTCCTATTACACATGTTTCTTTCCTGTCATGGCATTAAAAGTTCAGCCTGGAATACTACAAGAAACAGGTGAACACAACAAATCTTTCTTGCTCACATGATCATCCTGAATGCTATAAAAGCCTTCAATGCTCGTAGATGTGTAATAGCCATAAAAAAATTGATAAAAGATATTTATATATATTTGCATGTCCATGTTGTTTGTTGTTCGACAAAATCAGTACACTACCTAATATAAACATATTTAAAATATAGTAATTTGTTTTATCTATAACCCTTTTTATTAAGCATATATAATTGCAATAGTTTGAATAGTTTCAAACTTTTTTGAACTTTTGTGCTAAGTATGTCCACAATTAAACATGACTGTATGGATTTCAAGTGAACAGATTCGGAAATTACTCATCTGTAACATTCTGGGAATTTCACAGGATATAATTACAAAATAGGTTATAGATGGATCTTTCATCCTGTTATTTAGTACTGACCTGAATAAGATATTTAAAATATGTTTACATATAGTCCACAAGAGAAAATAATAACTTAATTTATAAAAATGACCCTGTTTAAAACACTTAACTTGATTCATAATACTGTGTTGTTACCTGAATGATCCACAGCTGTTTTTTTGATAGTTGTTCATTCAGAAAAATCCCTCAGGTCCCACAAATTCTTTGGTTTTCCAGCATTTTTGTGTATTTGAACCCTTTCCAACAATGACTGTATGATTTTGAGATTCATCTTTTCACACTGAGGACAACTGAGGGACTCATATACGACTATTACAGAAGGTTCAAACGCTCACTGATGCTCCAGAAGGAAATAACATGCATTAAGAGCCGGGGTGAAAGCTTTTGAACAGAATGAAGATGTGTACATTTTTCTTATTTTGCAGAAATATCATATTTTTGCATTTAGTACTGCCCTTCAGAGGCTACAGAAGATACTTATATGTTTCCTAGAAGACAAAATAAACCTTTATCTTCTAATTAAAAATTTTTAGAGTTGTTTTTCCTTCTGGAGCATCAATGGGCATTTGAACCTTCTGTAATAGTTGCATATGAGTCCCTCAGTTGTCCTCAGTGTGAAAAAATGGATCTCAGAATCATAGGGTTCAAATACACAAAAATGCTAAAAACAAACAAACAAACAAACAAACAAAGAATTTGTGGGACCTGAAGGATTTTTCTGAAGAACTGTTCAGGACAAACAAGGGACTCATGAACAACCATCACTAAACACACAAACACAGCTGTGGATGATTCAGGTAACAACACAGTATTAAGAACAAGGGGGTGTAAACTTTTAAACCGGGTCATTTGTATAAGTCTCTTGTGGACTATATGTAAACATCTTTCATGTGAAATATATTATTCAGGTCAGTACTAAATAAACAATAACATGAATTTTGTATTATCCCTCTTATTTAACATATAACAATTTTAATGATTCTGAAAGAGGGATGTAAACATTTGACCTCAACTATACACTAAAAAAACCATTTCTGGGTTGTTTTGACCCAGCATGTTGGGTTTTATACATTGACCCATTTGCTGGGTTGTTTTGTAATGTAGTTGCCCCCAATGTCGCCCATGTACATACATATACATAGGACAAGAACAGTTCAAATACAATAATTTTTTATTCAAGTCAGTCTTTTACAATCATAAAATCTTCAAAAACATTCAGTAAAGGTTTTAGGGCCTGACAGAAACAGCAAGAGCAGCCAATGGAAATCTGTGGAAAGAAAACTACTATCAGTAGGCTGTTCCAGTTCATTAAATGACTTATATTCATGACTTATTTTACTGTATATTCATTTTTAAAAAATTACACCAAAAACACCTTTACCTCATGACATTTAGGTTTCAACCCATCAAACCCACAGCGCGACCACAGCTGCAACAATGACGCACCAGATCAATGACACATGTTTTCCTCTTTGCACAGTAATAATTTGATAGGAATACAATGTAATACATACCTTAATTTCGTTCAGGATGTTTCCTGCCAGTCAAGTCTTCTCTCAGGGCAGAACACAAAATCCACTGATAAATGTATCCAGTTTTGACCGGTTTGGCACAGACTACCCAACACTGGGTTACACTGACTCAGCGCTAGATAGGTATGTGAGGGGGTTAATAATTTGTATTAAAAAGTAAGAATAACTAGCAGCTGAGCTACAAAAAAATTACCCAGCACCCGTGTAAAAAAATATTAAAGATAACCCAATAAAATGATGCAACAAGCTGGACCCAGCATTTGGGTAAAAAAAAAAAAAAAAAAAAGAAAGAAAAGAGAAGCATTTTTTAAAGTGCAGAAAAACTACCCAGCACCTGGGTAATTTTATTTTACAAATAACCCAATAAAACGACCCAACAGGCTGAACCCAGCATTTCTGTGTTAAAAATAAATAACCCAGCATTTTCTAGAGTGTACATCCCCAAATATTATGGATTCTAAATTTGCTTTTGGGAAAAGGAAATGTAATTCTCTTTCAAAATGTGTTTAGTATGGTAAATCTTTACTTCTTATGTTATGCTTTTTTGTTTGTTTGTTTTTTTATGTTTATCCTATATATTTATATGTGACCCTCGACAACAAAACTAGCACGAAAGTAGCACGAGTGTATTTGTAGCAATAGCCAACAATACATTGTATGGGTCAAAATTATTGATTTTTCTTTTATGCCAAAAATCATTAGGATATTAAGTAAAGATCCTGTTTCTTTAAGATATTTTGTAAATTTCCTACCATAAATATATCAAAACTTAATTTTTATTAATTCTTAATATCCATTGCTAAGAACTTCATTTGGACAACTTTAAAGGCGATTTTCTCAATATTTTTTATTTTTTTATTTTATTTTTTTGCACACTCAGATTCCAGATTTTCAAATAGTTGTATGTCGGCCAAATATATCCTTACAAACCATACGTCAATGGAAAGCTTATTTATTCAGATTTCATATTATTATCTGAATTTCATATTATCTACTTTTAAAAAACTGACCCTTATGACTGGTTTTGTGGTCCAGGGTCACTTTTTATTTTTTATTTGAATGAATCGCTGTCAAAAAAGTCCGTGACAAACGAGGTAACCATCCTATTTACATTTCTGTGGATTTACAATGGAAGTTTACAACGAGATGTCCTCTCTCTTTAGACATTTCGAAGAAATCATGTGAGAGTTTATCTAATATATTAGGTTACCTTATCACGTGAAACCGTTTGAAAGAGCGGAAAAGGCCTTCAGTGAGTCACTCGTTTGCAATCCAGTAATTTTCCTAAGGCATGAGCTACAGTTGTAGGGCTGCCGTTACTGAAGCGGCTGTGAATGGCATTGGACACGAGAAACCAACCTCCGCGCCTCTACCATTGGATAACGGTTATCTTGGATCACGTGTTCCACGTAAACCAATGACATTACAGCCTTGAGTGTCAATCGCGGTTTGCGGATACCAAAGAAATGAATAGTGCTGAAATTCTATCCATATAAAAATTGTGCGACTTGTATGACAAAACGGGTTGTAACCTCCACATATAGGTCACTTGAAAAAAACACTTTTTAATGGAAAACACGTTGCAGATTAGTGGACAATAAAGCCGTTTCCTCACAAAAGTACTTTATTGTGCCCAGTGAAGCCTCTCCTCATTTGACATGGTAAACAACAAAGCGAAACTAAACTGATATGGTAGATCGTGTTACTGCGTAGGTTTGTAAAGTAAAACTAGTTAACTAAATTATGATTCATAGATAGTATTCTCGTAAATCTGAAAACAGTCGTAAATGTAACACGTGACTAGTATGCAGGAGCTAAAAAAAAATTATCAGGAACATAAAACGTATATTAATAAGGAAGGACATAAAGAAAAACGTGTTTTGATGTTGGGTGTTTTGCACTTTGAAGGAAGATTGTTTTGTTTTGTTTTACTTTACTATTTTATAGACCTATGATTATTTTATTATACCTATTTTTACATTGTATGAAGTCATTGTTGATTTGCCAAACCAGAGAAACACTCAGTTTGTTTCCTTCAGTTTATTCGAGGCAGACTGACAGTTGTATGAAAATAATAATTTTTACAAATATAAAAAATGCATGGGGCATACAATGCAAAACATCTTTATGTCAAAAATACACAGAATATACAAATAACTAAGTGCATAAGTGCTTTCTTCTTAAGTAGTGAAATAAATAATGAAATATATGAAGAGTTCAGATGCAAAACCAGCTAAAAGCCATCTCGGTCAAAAATGAGATAATGATACTGAGTGAATGCTCCTGACACGTAGTATACTTCCATCAAATACTTTTATTTTAAACTCGCTAAATTCCAGCCTTAGCCTATTCAGAAGTACCAGTACTTACATAGAAACCTATACAAAATAGCCAGAAAGAAATCCGAATTTTAAAGAAAATCGTCAGATGGATTTAGAGACTTTTGCATCTGAACATTATAATAAAGAATTATACACGTTTACGTTCTTCCAAAAACATCTGAGTCTCTGATTGCTCTTAGGAGCATCCTGTAAAGTTCCACTTCGTCTTTTACAACCCTCGGGAGGAACAATCCCATCATGCACGTGTTGGCATATGGTAGACGGCTTCCACGCTGCTCCGGCTGGTAGAAGTCAATGCTGGGCTTCGGGGAAAACCCAAGCGGTGGGACTTCATCTGCTCCAGTTACGAAAGCCAAAATCTCCTCAAAATGCAACTCATCTTGTGAAGCTTTCGGTTTTTTATCTGTTGAGGGAACATGACATTCTTAAAAATTGCCAATTACAAGCATAATTATTTACAGTTCATTTACTAACTAGGAAACTCACCTTCAATCATTTTAAGCACCAGTTCCCAATAGTGTATAGTCTCCTCCTCATCTTCCCTCTTCTTGGTCCCTAATTTACTCCAGTGGATTTGGAAGAGGTCTCTGAATGTGCTTCTGGAAAGGGGCTCGTGCATGTTGGTAAAGATGGGAAGAAACTCAACCCAGTGAGTTCTTACCATTTCCCAGAATTGTCCATAAGCATTCAGTCCCTTTGTGAACTGATGGATCATATTTGACGTTCTGTGGAAATTAACACAGGCTGTTAAATGTCCATTCTTATACTTAAAACAACACATTGCCAAATATTAAATAATGCACAGATTTTTGCACATTTTCAGTTATACCTAAGATATATGTAGTGTCGAACTGCATAGGAGTAAATCTTCGGTACATCTCGGATAGAAATTTCACGTCTGTATATTCCAGGGAAACCACATTCACAGATCCAATCTCCTTGCTCTGTCTGCAGCCTCTGGAGATCTGCTGTCGTCTTGCATGATGAAATCTAAAAGCAAGATAACGTGATTAGAGATCTTGCAGGTAAACAAAGAGCAAAGATGAATGGATTGAGGAAGACTTGAATAAGAACCTTTTGCAGTTTGTCCTGAATGTCAGCATCTGTTATTAGGCTCCAGTCAAAGTCTACCAGTTGACATTCCTGTGTGCACATCAGCTGGTACAGGCATGGGTCAAGAGATTTGAGTCCTGGTCCGCCATGAGCCACAGACCATGCAATCAGCTTCCCCGCCAGCTCATACTTGTGTTGCTCCAAGGCCATCTGGTCATAGGTGAAGAACAAGTGTCCAGGCTGCCCCTCAAAGATGCCCAGGGAGCTCTGTACCTCCATCATCAGGATTCTGAGGCAGGGGTAAAGGAGAAACATTTCTATTGCATGGTCTCATGGTTTGAGAATTGGTCTTTTACTTCTTGTGAAAGAGTATGTATTGTTTTTCGTAGGAGGAATACCTGAAAAACTCTCTCCGTGGACCTCCACAGTCAATTGCTTCCTCACCAACAAATGTGACAAAAGGGATTTTGGTCCAAGAGAAATTAGAGTTGGAAACAGAATCTTTAGCATTCTGCAGCACCTTGTTACGAGAAGCCAATACTGAAACGTGCTCGCTGCCACTGAGATGCATGTGCTGAAACTCTCTGAGCAAAGAACTGCAGTCCATGTCCTCCTGTTGAAGAGATGTAAATAATACTTTATGCTGGCTTTCTTCAATGTCAATACTATCCACCAGTTTAAAGGCTTAGTTTATTCACCCATATCATCCAAGATGCTCATGTCTTTCTTTCTTCAGTCGAAATTAAGGTTTTAAAGGAAAACATTCCAGGATTATTCTCCATATAGTGGACTTCATTGGGGATCAAAATTGCAGCTTCAAAGGGCACTACACGTTCCTAGCCGAGGAATAAGGGTCTTATTTAGCAAACAATTTGTAAATTTCTTTTAAAAATAAAATAAAATGTCTATACTTTTTAACCACAAATGCTCATCTTGCACTAGCTATGCGTCCACAACTTCAAGCATTATGTAATCATGTTGGAAAGGGCACGCATGATGTCACGCATGAGCGAACGTGCAAAGAAAGTCAAATACCCTTTACAAAAAAAGGTAAAACAACAATGTCGGACGACTTTGAAGTTGGAGGAGAAAATGAGATTAAGTTTTTGAACTGAAGTACACAGACAAAGAACTAACTATGCGTGACCTTTTCAACATAATTACATAATGCGTCATTCATACACATCGCAGAGCTAGTGCAAGATGATCATTTGTGGTTAAAAAGTATACAAATTAAAAATTTTATTAGAAAATGGCCAATCATTTTGCTAGATAAGACTCTTATTCCTCGGCTGGGATTGTGTAGAGCCTTTTGAAGCTGCACTGAAACTGCAATTTCGACCGTCAACTTGCTGATCCCCATTAAAGTCCACTATATGGAGAAAAATCCTGAAATGTTCTCCTCAAAAACCTTAATTTCTTTTCGACTGAAGACAGAAGGACATGAACATCTTGACGGACAACATGCGGGTCAGAAAATTATTAGGGAATTTTAATTTAGGAGTGAAATAATCCTTTAAGTTTTATGCAAATTTGTGTGTATTTCTTACATGTAATAAGCATGTCAAATAATATGTAAGATAATCATAATAAATATTATTACCACTGAAGAGTTTCGACTTGAATCTGAAAGAAAACTGCTGGATGAAGTCAGCCGGTGCCTCTGTTGTGCAGGAACAGGTGGAGGAGAACATGGTGGTGAGAAAGTATTTGCATTCATGACTGATGATAGTGTGTGTGTGGCAATCTGTCAAAAAAAGCACAATTTAATTGTTTGGTACTGTCAAGTGAATGTCAACTAGCAGGTTGAGTTGCAAAAAGAGCTTTCAAAGAACAGCAGTGCTTAAAGTGATAGTTCACCCAAAAATTAATTAACCCGCCATTAATTACTCACCATCATATCGTTCCAAATTCATAAGACCTTTGTTCATCTTCAGAACACAAATTAAAATATTTTCAATGAAATCCGAGAGCTTTCTGATCCTGCATAGACAGCAACACAACTGACACGTTCAAGGCCCAGAAATGTAGTAAGGACATCTTTCAAATTGCTGAATAAAGTCATTATTATTGTTTCCTTTGCACATAAAGAGTATTCTCATAGCGTTAAAGAATTACAGTTGAACCACTGATGTCACAAGGACTATTTTAATGATGTCCTTACTACTTTTCTGGGCCTTGAACGTGTTAGTTGTGTCGCTGTCTGTGCAGGGTCAGAAAGCTCTTGGATTTCATCAAAAATATCTTTGTGTTCCGAAGATGAACGAAGGTACTTACGGGTTTGGAACGACACAAGGGTGAGAAATTAATAACAGAATTTTCATTTTTGGGTGAACTATCCCTTTCAACATTCATCTTAGTTTTTTGCACTTCCACAGTATTTTAGAACTGATTAAATTAATAAATACATGAGATTTCCTACTATACCTCGTTTAGAACAATGTCTGTCTGAGGAACTATATAAAGAATGTTGCCAGCCAGCTCCTTTTTTATTTTCTTCAGAGTGTCTGAATGTAATCTCAAAAATCGTCCATATTTATCAGCCTTTGCATAATGGAAACCAATCAAGGCCAGGTCGACCAATGGATATCTGGAGCAAATGAAGCGATTCAGCTCTCGCAAAGTCCAGTGTACATCTACCCCTCTTGAATCCTGAGCAGGTGCGCCTAGAAAGCAAACACGGAAAACATAAGATTCTTAATCTGTCAAATAGTGTTAATGGTAACATAAGTTATGCGTATTAATGCTGACTGATGTATTTTAAGATAAAAGGAGCCAGATAATGTACCTAAACCAGCTCTTGTGAGTTCTGAACATTCTCTAGGGCTTGGGATGGTAGTCTGGTTAGCGTACTGTACAAGAAAGAGACTCGGTTTCCAGTAAGATGATGTTTTCTGGAAAATTCTGGTATCTAGATATAAAGGAATCGAGGTCAGTGTTATCAGTACACCGGGTACTAAAACTACAAAAATGAAAGTTGTTTAATGGGTGATTCATTTTCAGTGCCTTATGAAAACATCATCACCTGTTTTATGGTCATAGCTATTCTCTTCTTCTGATGTTTGTCGCTCAACTGCTCTTGCTACCCAGTTGGTGGCAGATGTACCGTCTGCAGGACAAACCGGGCATGATGATCGACTGCCCCTCCTTGATTCTACATTGAACATTTTTTACAAAAGATTATATTTATTTAAGCAGATTCAAGTAATTCTGACAACTTAAGTCATTTTCTCACACTTACTCAGTAGGCGGACGGCGCTTGTGCTTCCGTACAGATCAATGAAAACCCACAGTGGATTATTCAGGTTCAGTCCTTCTGCTTTGAGGTAATATTTCTCCCCACCTATCTTTTGAACAATCACCATGCCTGCATAGTTTATCCAGAACTGAAGCTCTGCACCACACCTACACACGTCCTCAGGCACAGGCACAACACAGTATCCTCGTGTGTCCCTGAGGTCTGGTATTGAGGCAGGTGGTAAACTGTTTCTCTGAGGGCAGATGTTGGTGAAACCCACACGAAGAGCTCCATCCCACAACGAGTTGTGGTCCTCGATACGTATACACAGCTTTTCATCAACCTTCACAGTGCGGCTGAGAAATGCCAAACCGTTCATATAGGACGAGGTGTCTCTGGACGCTAGTTGTCCTCCTTGACTCAGAGTCACGTTTTTTCCTGTCAGGTCCATGTTGAAAATCATCGGACCCAGACATCGACTGCCACACATGCGATCGTGCTCTAAGATAGTATAAAGAAATCTTAAAGTGATGCTGTCAAACCAATGAACCTATAGTATATAGAGACACTTTGTGTTATACTCACTCATTGTTGGTTTGTCTTTGCCTCATTAAATAGTCCAGATGCTCGAGATGGTAGACGCAAATAAAACCAAACTGTGGCTCCTGCTTTTAACGTCCAAGAAGTTGCGAGTGCCGCAGAGCACAAAAGCTTGTTTGACTAGTTTCCCCTGGCTGTATAAAGTTAAGCGAAGAAAAATGGGACGAGCTTATGCGCAGGTGGAGCAGAGAGAGGGAAACTACTGGCTGACTGATGTTTCTGGTTTTTCCACACAATGAATTAAATTACAAGAGTTTAATGGTAAGCCAATCTTATTTCAAATGCTGTATGTCATTGTACTCTAGTTTCTTTTTTATAGAAATGTGTTACCTGAGTAATTAGGTGAAGTATGAGAATCTCATAAAACGTATTGACATCATCACATCTTACTCCCATTTTACTCCCAAATTAAATATGTACATTAATCTAACATGTTAACTTTAATTATAAATTGTATATTTAAATCTCAAACACAAATTTTTTGCATGTTTATGTGCCCGATAACCAATATCCATAACCGATATTTATTTACTGTTATAAAGTAAATAAATGACTAAGGAGTTCCACTATTTGAAAGATTAAGAATCTTATGTTTTCCGTGTTTGCTTTCTAGGCGCACCTGCTCAGGATTCAAGAGGGGTAGATGTACACTGGACTTTGCGAGAGCTGAATCGCTTCATTTGCTCCAGATATCCATTGGTCGACCTGGCCTTGATTGGTTTCCATTATGCAAAGGCTGATAAATATGGACGATTTTTGAGATTACATTCAGACACTCTGAAGAAAATAAAAAAGGAGCTGGCTGGCAACATTCTTTATATAGTTCCTCAGACAGACATTGTTCTAAACGAGGTATAGTAGGAAATCTCATTTATTTATTAATTTAATCAGTTCTTAAATACTGTGGAAGTGCAAAAAACTAAGATGAATGTTGAAAGGGATAGTTCACCCAAAAATGAAAATTCTGTTATTAATTTCTCACCCTTGTGTCGTTCCAAACCCGTAAGTACCTTCGTTCATCTTCGGAACACAAAGATATTTTTGATGAAATCCAAGAGCTTTCTGACCCTGCACAGACAGCGACACAACTAACACGTTCAAGGCCCAGAAAAGTAGTAAGGACATCATTAAAATAGTCCTTGTGACATCAGTGGTTCAACTGTAATTCTTTAACGCTATGAGAATACTCTTTATGTGCAAAGGAAACAATAATAATGACTTTATTCAGCAATTTGAAAGATGTCCTTACTACATTTCTGGGCCTTGAACGTGTCAGTTGTGTTGCTGTCTATGCAGGATCAGAAAGCTCTCGGATAAGATTTTTGACGAAAATGTTTCAGGATTTTTCTCATGTAGTGGACTTCAGTGGTGGACAATGGGTTGAAGGTCCAAATAGCAGTATGAACGCAGCTCTACACGATCCCAGCCAAGGAAGAAGGGTCTTATCTAGCGAAATGATCGGACATTTTCTAAAAAAAAAAAAGTAAAAACCATAGACTTTTTAACTACAAATGTTTTCCTTAAAAACCATTTCTTTTTAACTGAAAAAAGAAAGACATGAACATCTTGGATGACATTGGGGTGAGTAAATTGTCGGGAAATTTTAACTCTGGAGTGAACAACTCCTTTAACACAATAATAAAAACTCTCAGAATAAATATGACAAATAAATGATGTGAACTCATCCTTTAAATGCTTTACTCATGAATGTTATTGTCTAAAGATAATGAAAGAAAAGAAGTCAAGTTCTATAGAGATGTCACGTGAGATCAGCTGGACTCACTCTACTTTTGGTTTCGTTATGATCCTTGCCAAATACCTGTATGTACAGAAAAGGAAACTGGGATGGGCTCTGGATCTCAGGAGTTTATGAAATGACAACCTGCTCGTTCTAGGTTTGTTATGATTTCAGAGAAATGTACTGCAGCAAAATGGAAATTCGACAATATTCTACAATACAATCATAGGTCATTGTCGCAGCATTCAGTTTTGACAGGAGATCTTATATCTCAGCATTAAATCTGTTTGCTTGCTTGAAACTCTTAAACATCATAAGAATAATACAATGTTTGAGCTGTTTGTTTTCTTAAAAAACAGTCATGGCACTATTCAGTACATGCCATGTCTCACCATTATTGCAGAGTTATTCTTTCTGAAAGTTTTTTTTTTGCTCAATTTAGAAACTTGTTTGCCTCTTGTTCAGACACAACACAAATGATCTCACTGGTTAATCAAAAGCTGACTATCTTTGCTGTTCTCAAGCACATGTCTGAAAGTAGAACATTTTCCAAACAACTCAACTCTTTTACACTTTTGCTCAATATGTGAAAGTTTAAACTGTATCGTAAACAAACATCATATTGTTTTATTAACTTATGCAGTTGAAATAAGTTTTACTGCTATAAGAAATACATTTACCAATAAATGACTGTGTTAATTATATTGTTGTGTTATAGACATACATTTCATCATCCCTGAGGTTATGAATTGTTGCATTTTTGTCTTAACATTCAACTTGAAACAAGGTGCTTTCCAGCCACAGGCAGATATGGAGGTTTCTTCTAAAAGGGTGGGGATTTTAACATTTGCTTGTGCATGTCTTTGTGCATGTCTGTCTTCATTTCACAGACAAATACAAAGTTGAATCAGACGTTGATCTTAGTTGTTTCAGCTCCCATTTAAAGTATAAGTATAAATGTAGCATTTAAATTTACTTTTTAAATTTGTATTTATTATTCATAAATAATTTATTTATGAGTATGTGAGCAAGCATTTGTTATAAAAGGCAGCCTTTTCAACAAGTAAGTAGATGCATGCAACATCACCAGAATGTAAAATATGTAATGATGTACTCTGAATAATTCTCTTTTTAGCTCCAAAGGAGAAACATTTCTTTTGACGAAGGAGAAACACCAGTCCCCAGGTTTAAGCCGTTTCATCAAGTGAATCAATATGAACATAAAAGCCTGGCTTCTCATCCAGCCATGTTCCTAAATTTTTATAAGCTGTTACTCTTTCTATAGGCAGACCAGGAATTTTGTTTTGTTTGCATTTAAAGCCTATTTAAATTTTAATAACGTAAAACTGAAAGGTATAAAAACTATTACAGTGTATTTTAAGGGAACTTCAGGTATTAAGACTTGTATGCTTGCATAATATAACATAAATTATGTCTCTTACTGAAATATGTAGTAGGAAACCCCTGAAAGATTTGCATTGTATATACATATTTTGGACTATGGGGGGCGCCATTATTTTGGTGACGTCAAATGGTTGCACTCTATGAGCTACTGGCGCTACCTATTGCTATTTGCTATTTTTACTGCAACACGACTCAAAAAATAAAATACTGATATGATGACCACAGCTGAAAGAGCTTATAGGTAGTGTTGGACATAAGTGTAGGCTTAAACCAAATGCCATACTTATGCCAAATGCATTTCTTATAGCAGTAAAACTTATTTCAACTGCATGTTAATAAAACAATATGATGTTTGTTTACGATACAGTTTAAACTTTCACATATTGAGCAAAAGTGTAAAAGAGTTGAGTTGTTTGGAAAATGTTCTACTTTCAGACATGTGCTTGAGAACAGCAAAGATAGTCAGCTTTTGATTAACCAGTGAGATCATTTGTGTTGTGTCTGAACAAGAGGCAAACAAGTTTCTAAATCGAGCAAAAAAAAAACTTTCAGAAAGAATAACTCTGCAATAATGGTGAGACATGGCATGTACTGAATAGTGCCATGACTGGTTTTTAAGAAAACAAACAGCTCAAACATTGTATTATTCTTATGATGTTTAAGAGTTTCAAGCAAGCAAACAGATTTAATGCTGAGATATAAGATCTCCTGTCAAAACTGAATGCTGCGACAATGACCTATGATTGTATTGTAGAATACTGCAGAATTTCCATTTTGCTGCAGTACATTTCTCTGAAATCATAACAAACCTAGAACGAGCAGGTTGTCATTTCAAAAACTCCTGAGATCCAGAGCCCATCCCAGTTTCCTTTTCTGTACATACAGGTATTTGGCAAGGATCATAACGAAACCAAAAGTAGAGTGAGTCCAGCTGATCCCACGTGACATCTCTATAGAACTTGACTTGTTTTCTTTCATTATCTTTAGACAATAACATTCATGAGTAAAGCATTTAAAGGATGAGTTCACATCATTTATTTGTCATATTTATTCTGAGAGTTTTTATTATTGTGTTAAAGGAGTTGTTCACTCCAGAGTTAAAATTTCCTGACAATTTACTCACCCCAATGTCATCCAAGATGTTCATGTCTTTCTTTTTTCAGTTGAAAAGAAATGGTTTTTAAGGAAAACATTTGTGGTTAAAAAGACTATGGTTTTTACTTATCAGAATAAATATGAAAAACGAACAAAAGCTAATAAAACCTCAAGTGAAAAAATGAAACCGAAATTAATCAGAAACTATGTTCTGAAGCATAGCTTTTGTAGAATGTTTTCATTGTTGTCGCATCATCTTATCTTTCATCATTGTGCGAAACAATGCAATGTTTCAAAAGGACAGATGAAACATGCAGAAAACAAACAAGTAAACAAAGATGAAACACGTCTGACATGAAGAAGCAGATCTACCTGTGAGGTTTAATGTACACTGCCCTCCAAAAGTTTGGAAACGCCCTAAAAAAGTGGGGTTTTGGACAATACTGGCATGAATCCTTTTTAATTTGTGATAATTTTGCACTGATAAGGGACAACACAAACTACGAAAACATATTTTATTACATAAACAGTTTATACATAGAAAAAACGTAAATTTTCAATTAATCAAAATATCCACCACTAGCAGCTATTACAGCTCTGCATAATCTGGGCCTAAATTCAGCTATGAAGCTATGAAGGTGTGGTGACTCAAAAATCTTTTTAAACCAGTTTAAACCAGTAACCAGGCATCACAGCTGGCAAAGGGGCATGTCTGACTTTGACATGTATATATTGCCATTATTATGTAATCAAAATGAAAGTCATTATTGCTGGTCTTCAATGATAATGTCAAGTTACTTTAATGTGTTTGCACCAAAAAATGAAAACGATTTATGCTGATATTGTCCAAAACCACACTTTGCCAGGGGTGTTTCCAAACTTTTGGAGGGCAGTGTATAAATAACTGCTGTGGACTATAGATTACAGATGTGAACACAAGTTCACTGCCCTTACCTGATTTGTATTTTAACATTTGTATTTTGTATCTGTCCTTAATTACTCACCCTCATGTCGTTCCAAACCTGTAAGACCTTTGTTCATCTTCAGAACACAAAGCCGAGGAAGAAGGGTCTTATTTAGCAAGTAAGTAAATTATTTTCATAAAAATAATACAATTTATATACTTTTTAATCTCAAATGCTCATCTTGTCTTACTCTGCCTGAACTGTTTTTTCCGGTTCGTGACAGTTAGGGTATGTCGAAAAAATCCCATCTCATGTTCTCCCTCAGCTTTTAAATCCTGTTATATATTGCTGTTCTACTTTTTTGTTAAGGGTGTTTGATCTTCTTTGCATGTTTTTGAAGTTGAGGGAGAAAATATGATTGGAGTTTTTCGACATACCCTAACTGTCTTGAGTCAGAATACACAGTTCAGGGAGAGCAAGACAAGACCAGCATTTGATATTAAAGATTATTTAAATAGTTTGTTCGATCGTTTCGTTAGACCCTTCCTCCTTGGCTGGGATTGTTTACAACCACATTTGGGATCGTTTGAAGCCGCATTTAAACTGCATTTTGGAAGTTCAAACTCAGGGCACCATATCCGTTTATTATATGAAGAAAAATCGTGAAATGTTTTCCTCAAATAACATAATTTCTTTACGACTGAAGAAAGAAAGACATGAACATCTTGGATGACAAGGGGGTGAGTACATTATCTGTCAGTTATTGTTCTGGAAGTGGACTTCTCCTTTAACTTGTGTTCTGAAAATAAACAAAGGAACGACGTGAGGGTGAGTAACTAATGACAGAATTGTAATTTTTGGGTGAACTATCCCTTTAAAACACTTTTTCACAAAACTGCATTACAATGTAAAATAACCAGGTGCCACCAGAATATTGCCATTTTTGCAGAAAGCTTTATCACTGCATATTTTATTGTGCAGTATGCAGTGATCAGCTGTCAGATTACACAGAAATTATGACTGCAGTAATCGGCAGAAAACAGAAACTGAATTCTTGCCTTGCCTTCTACACCTCCACCAAAGGGTGTCAAAAGAGTGTAATTAACAGCTACATGTAACACATTTAATTCCTTTCTTCTGAATAATGGAAGTTTTCACACTCAATCTGTGAAAATCCATGTTCTCCTGGAACATTTCTTCTGTCATTCAGTTTCTTCTGTCATTCAGTCTAATGAAGAACTTGCAACACTTTTATGCAAATGTTTGGCAGTGTTTTTGCGGTAGCAAAAAAATCTAGAACCTTCCAAAACCAGAAACTATAAAAAGCCCAGATGATCAGATAGTGCTTACATGAAGAAGCATGCTGATCAGATGAAACAAGACACTGTGTCACATGTAAACAAGAATTTAATTGTTTGAACAAAGTCCCTTTTCTCCGAAGTTAATACAATACTACAAAATATTATCATATAAAGCCTCAAAGTGAACGAAGAGTCTGGTTTCAGTTGATTGGATTACATCTCTTTCTAGTAAATGTCTTAATACAAAGACAAGTTCAAGTTGAGACAAGTTCAGCAGCCTGATTTGCCTGCTGATGACAGATTGGCAGTTGTTTTTAAGCATTGACAATGATAGAGTCATCTTGTGTATGGCATTTGCCAGTGATGAATCAGTACAGCAAGACATGAAATAAAAGCACTTATTGGCTATACTGGCATTACTTTACACCTGCAATGGTTTATTTATTCTACACTTTCATTACTTATGCTTGGTCCTCTTGTCTTCATGCACTGACTGAGGGATTGTCAACAGGTTTGTGATAGAGAGATTGTTGATCTCTGTCATCATGATGATCATCTATCGCCCTCTACAGAGGAAACCAGGTTAAAGCAGGCCAAAGCCTGCTCAGATAGGGAATTTTGTCATTTAAACTCTTAAAAATAAAGGGTCCGTAAGGGCGTTTTTGCAGTGATGCCACAGAAGAATCATTTTGGGTTCCCCAAGAAACCTTTCAGTGAATAGTTTAAAAAAAAAATCTAAAGTTTTCCACTATAACGAACCTTTTCTGCATTTGAAAGGTTCCATGGATGTTCAGGGTTCTTCATGAAACCACTGACGCCAATTGTGAACCTTTATTTTTAAGAGTGTAATGCCAATTTCCTTTATAAAACCTAAAATTCGCTGGAAGAGGTTTCCCATTTTTTATGGAATATCAGTGCAATATAGCAAGATTTCCCCAACTTGGACTTGTGAGGGAACTGCAAGGGATTTGTGAGCTGATGAAAAGCTAATTAATTAAATTATTAAAATGTAAAATTAAAATCATTTAAAAAAAAAATGTAAATAAAATGCTTACCAAAAAAACACAATCAGGTCCATATATATTTGGAGACATGCGCAATTTTTTATTATATTACCTGCTGACCAAAACATATTCAAGTTACATTTTACATAGATTATATGTATTTGTCCAATTGCATTTGAGCTTCTGAAAATGAAAGGAATGTGTATAAAAATGGTTGTAATTCCTATGCATTTCATGTTATATTTTTGTTCAACTTAAAGCTTAAAGTCTGCACTTCAATTTCATGTTGATTGAAAATTGTGTATTTAAATATATATGGACCTGACTGTACATATTTGTTCTCCTGCAAGTGCAAGATTATTAATAATTAAATTATAATTAATTATTCATTGTTATATTGATATAAAATCTCAGTGGAGTGTGTCAAATATTTTACGTCAATGGGATTTGGCTAAATAAAGAAACCATCAAATAAGGTGACCAAACTTTGAGTATAAAAGACTGGGGTGTTTGTTTGTTTGCTTTTGTTCTTTTTTGTATTATTATATTATATTATATTATATTGTATCATATATATATATTTTTATTTCAATTATTATAATTATTATAATTATTCAATTATTAATTAATTAATTTTAAATAAGTTAATATTATACAAATATAGAAGTTTAATTCAGATATTTAAATACATTTTATATAAATTATAAATTTAGATACATTTTAATTTTATATAAATTAACTTTATATATTTTATATAAACATTTTTTATACCTCATAGACACCTATGGTGAATGCCTGTGTCAAGAAATTTAAGAATTTATGCATGAACCTAGACATAATCAATAGCTCTGTACAAACTGTAATTGTAAAACCCATCTTGTGCTGACAGAATATCAAACAGTCTAAGACCAGAAAGTCAAGGACAATATCTAAGGTCAGACAGAATAACTTTTGCTCTCAGAAAATGATCCTTTACATTTATTACATGACATATTATATCCTGCTGTCATTATTTTGTGCACTTTTAAAAGTACATATGTAATAAATAGCCTCAACCACCTCTACTATTGAAATTAAATTGACCATATGATCTTTTTCCAGACCTCTGTTGACATTTTTGAGGAATTATGCATAAAAAAAAGAGGGAGATTTTGCACTTGTTCTTCTGGTTTTAGTAAATGGTCAAGAAAAAAATCTGTCAGATATGGTCACCAAAGTTGATAATGAAGGAAAGACGGCGTAAATACATTCCCAGTGACCATACAAGATGACAAAAATCCCATTTCCTTATGTGACGCTTGCTAGCTGCTCCTCCACAGCCAAGGCAGACGCCCCATTAAAAAGCAACTTATTCTCACCCAGACTTTTTAAAAAACTATTAATCTGTCGGCAACCAATCAAAGGCTGTCCTGCTGCAAACAGACCAATGAGGAGACCGGGCACGTTGAGCGCTCAACCAATCAAGGCAGGCCATTCTAATTCTGTCCATCATTATGAAGAAAGTGCCACAGCGGTCTAAGGTGCATCTTATTTATGACCTGCAACCAGAGAGCCAGTGGTGGGACATTTGTCTGTGAAAGTGAGACCGGCGCTTGGTGTTCACTTTGGAGATCTAGCATCCATTATGGACTAGTTAAAGAGTTGAGAAGAGGAAGTAAAAACACAGACTCTTACCTTATCGTTGAGACATTTCGGGGGTGATGTGAGGACCACACTGAGGCCTGGAAATACTGCAGATTATCCAACAGAAAGTTGTCAGGTTGTGTTGAACTCGGAGTGGACTCTTTGGAGTACTTGATGTCAGGACTTTGGTCTTGAATCACCGTCGTCGCCATCTTTGGAAGCAGAAGAATTGCACAGTGGTGTCCATGGAGTCCAATATTTCAGGGTCCTTCCTCTTCAACAACAGCTTGAACCAATTCCCTTCAGACCTCAAGGCCCCGGTGTGCCAGTACTCCATTCCCAACTCTTTCTACAAGCTTGGTCCCGCCAACATCAACTCTCAGCTCCAGGCTGGCACTCCGCATGGCATCAGCGACATCCTGAGTCGATCCATGGTGGGCGGCCCGGGAACCCCTGCGCTGCTGTCCGGGTACCCCTCCATGGGTGGCTTTGGGACAGCCGTGCCCAGTCCGGGGGTGTATTATAACCGGGATTACGCTCCATCAGGACTGAGCAGCTTCCCTAAACCCGGTGTCGAATGTTCAGGTATGAAGGGTAAAAGCAGCTGCTGGGTGGATGGAGGGTACGAGTGGAGAGGAGCCAGACAGCAGTGTCCCAACAGTAAGTCTGTGCAATATGTGTGTTTGATTTGAAGCACTACGTGTGATGCGATACCAACATGTTGACATTCACCATACTAATTTAGTACATTTATGTACTATCAGTGAGAATGTAAAACAGAAAAAAAAAGTTTTCCAATTACAATTGTATTTATTATTATTATTATTAAGATTTTATTATCATTATTAAGATAATATTAAGAAAATTGACTATATGTGATGTACAGTTAAATGAAGGTTTACTATTTTCAGTAAACAATATATAATTTCAGCATTTAATGAAACATAATAATTTAATAAAAAAAAACTCTTCATCCTAATAAACAGTTGAAGCTTTAGTGGAAATGTTAAAACAGTAAATACAAATAAATAATAAAAAAATATAGTGGAGAAAATATTTTAAAAAATTAAGATTTAACAAATCAGTGTGATATTATGTGATATTATTTGATGCAAATTAAATTTAAATGAATGCTTGTGGAGAATATTTCTAATTAATTTTTTTACAGTAAACCAAAAAAAATTAAATATATTAAAATAACATTCATAACATAATAAAATTAAGGAATTTGACATTTTCTATCAAAATCTGTTGACTACTTAAATTTGTGGATACTTAAGTAACCCCTGATGTTTATTTTATTTTTATTAAAAAATGTTTCTAAATTAAAATGTAGGCCTAAATGTCAATGTAAATGCTAATTAAAATATTATTTTACTCATTTGTTTCCAATTTACCAATTTATTTTAACATCTGATGCTTTAAAGTTATAAGGTGAGATAAAACAAAGACTCCAGAAGCAAAAATCTCTAAGTCCTTTGATATTTTGTCTTTTAAATAAGCATTTTTATCAGTTATGTTTCTTCAGTAATTTCACTTTGAAAAGGTTATTAGTCATTTATTGAATGTTTTTGTCAAATGTTATTTTCATAGGAGCCTGACTAAAATGTAAAAAATAAAATTTAATTTAAAAGATAAACCTCAGAGGACTTTTTAGAGGTTTTTGCATCTCAAGCCATTGTTTTATCTCACCTTATAACTTCAAAGAATCAGTCATGAGGGTTTAAAACAAAAAAAAAAGAGGTTTATACATCAACTGAAAGCTGAATAAATAAGCTTATGGTTTAGTAGGATAGGACAATATTTGGCCGAGATACAACTATTTGAAAATGTGTAATCTGAGGGTGCAAAAAATATTAAAATATTAAGAAAATCGCCTTTAAATTGTCCAAATGAAGTTCTGAGCAATGCATATTACTAATCAAAAATTAAGTGTTGATGTATTTACAGTAGTAAACATACAAAATATTTTCACTAAACATGATCTACTTAATACGCTGAAGATTTTCGGCAAAAATCTTTGGGATCATTTTGACCCATACAATGCATTGTTGGCTATTGCTACAAATATAGCCATGCAACTTGCGACTGGTTTTGTGGTCAAGAGTCACAAATGTTAAAAGTGATGAATCATAAATTGGTAAATTGGAAACAAATAAATAAATTAAATGAATAAATTAAAATAAAGTAATTAAATTAACATTTACACTGACATTTAGGCCTATACTACACAAACGTAAAGTTTTTTTCACCTTAAGTCCTCAAATGTCTCTGAAGATGGAGGTGTAGTTGTGATACACAGTCTTGTGTTTTCTCTGTAGATGGCGGGCATCACACTGAAACTGTGGGGAAAAAAAAGCACACAAGACCCACGTTCAGTGGGCACCAGATCTTCGCTCTGGAGAAAACCTTCGAGCAGACCAAGTACCTGGCAGGACCAGAAAGAGCCAGACTAGCGTATTCACTAGGCATGACTGAGTCACAAGTTAAAGTAAGATAATATACTAATAATTTGAAGTGTTTTAAACTATTTACACTTCTCATAGCCTAATTTTGCATTTGTGCATTTTTCAGTAGTGAATCTTGTAAAACAATTGAACAATCACAAAAAATTCTAATGGTTTCCACTACAAATACCATTACAAACTATCAACTTTTAACTTTTAAAGCCATTAAAAAATGGTTTTCTGTAGTGTGTTTTGGGACATATTCCATTAGGATTGATTGTTTCAACAAGCCACCAATAGAAGCTGACCAATTACCAGCAGACACCAACAGGGCCCATTACAGTTTCCATTAAAACCAATACAAGTCCCAATATAACAAGTAAAACCATTACAAATTTTGTTTTTTTCAGCAGGGTGGTTTGGAATTAAAGTTGCTAAAGTTGTTGGTAAGCGAAACATAAATAGGTTCTGTTTAATAACATTTACAAACTTTAAGTGCGATAACATGTTATTTTAATCACCTGTAATGTGTTTTAACAGCACCTCCGTGTTTCTGACGCTATTTTTATGATTCCTCTCAGGTATGGTTCCAGAACCGGCGCACAAAATGGCGGAAGAAGAGCGCGACGGAGCCCAGCTCCACACAGGCCTCGCGGGGGGAGAGCGGAGGTGACGGATCAGAAAACGAGGTGGAGGACGAGGAGTACAACAAACCGCTGGATCCCGACACGGACGACGAGAAGATCCGACAGCTGCTGCGCAAACACCGCAGAGCTTTCTCAGTACTGCGCCTGGGACCGCATCACATCTGAAGCGAAATCACGTTCAATACACACTAATTCAGACCATACACGATATAGACAAGAGGTCTCAAATTATACAAATACACAATATATAACCGTTCTCGGTAACACTTTCTATTAAGTACATTGAACGTTTTCACCATTTTTTGTCAAAGAAAAAAAATATACAGAAACTGTAATGTTATCAAAACCCTAAAAAGCCCATTTGGTTTTCACTAGTACAAATGTAAACAGTAAAAAAAAAAAAATGATGCATTTCAAAAAATGGCAAAGTAAAAGGTAACAGACTACAAAATGTTTGGGGCAGTGGATATTAATACATTTATGCAAATAATAAATTCTAAGCTATAATTTTTTTGTTATAAATTGCCCCTAAAAGAAAAGAGAAAACATTCTATAAATTACACTCATTTTAATACCTTTTAGCCTAATATTGAACTATTGGTGATGGTTCATTTGGAAAAGTATTATAACATTTAATAAATTACTCTTTATTTACTAACTATGTGTTACAAATATATGAATAAACCTTTATTATTTATTACAGTGAAACCGGTGACATTTACAATTGACAGTTGTAGGAGTAGTATGTTTTCAATTAAGAAAACATTTGTTGCATTATTTGAAAGCTTCATAGAAAGTGTTACCCATTTAGTACTCTTTAAAATTATTTTAAGGTAAAATGCATTATGAAACTGCAGGAATAACAAACGGATACAGTACATGCAAGCAGATATGTAAATTAATACTGAACAAACTGCATTATCACTTATTATGTAAATTTTATGTCACTGTAGATGTACATTCGTCCTTCTTCTTTTATTCCAAAGTTTTCTATGATGATGAAAAGAATTGTGATTATGTCAGTCCTTAAAATGGCACAATTCGTCCAGCAATATCAGAGTTCAAAGACGGGCATGTCATTTGTCATTTACAAGCATTTCATGTTGTGCAAGTAAAGCTTAACTAACCTGCAACTCTCTCAGTTCATAAATCGAGTAGGCGTTCGGTATCAGATCGGGTTTAGTGATAAAACAGCATGTTTTTAATTATGCCGTGCAAGCACTGCAAAGAGATACTATTATTTATTGATTTTTAAAAACTCTCAATGACAGGGTAGATTAATGTTCCACCAATAATTAAACATCTGAAAGGCATATAATCTAATGTATATGATCTGTAAATGAATTATGATGAAAATGCACAATAAATCTCTGTTTTGAACGTTGAGTGTGTCCTGTTATGTTAAAAATCTCTTTTCAACAACAAAAAGCTAAGTTGTAATGAAAAACATTTTTAATAGATGTTCGCTAGATTATTAACACTCTGAAACAAATTAAAATTTAAGACTATGAAGTCACATTTTAAGTTAATGCTTAACCTGTTGAAAATGATGTTTGAACTGATAATTCTACAGCAAATCAGCAGGTGCTCCATAAAAAGTGGTCATTGTCAGTTTGATGAATATCATTTGACTAATGGCTCCTTTGAGATCGGATGTCTACAGGCTGACATTAGTCAGATCTCAGATCCTTTCATCTAAATCAGAGAGCAGATGGTGGGAGGGAGTGTGTGTTTAGCATCTGTTTGTTATGGACACTGCATTGGATCTTAACTGCACACCTCAATTAAATAGACTCATAATGATAATGACTTTGGATTGATCAATTAATGTGAACTGAGTCAATGTAAAACAATTGACCAAACAGTCATCAATGGATCTTCTCAGTGATGCTAATTTTAACATCTGTTGCAATGTTTAAAATATCAAGTGATACTCAATATATCAGGATTCAGTGGTGAAATTAATACTTTAATTCAGAAAGGATGCATTCAATTGATCAGATGTGTCAGTAAAGACATTTATAATGTTAAAACAATTTCTATTTCAAATAAATGCTGTACTTTTTGCTCATTAAAGAATCATGAAACAATAATACATTTGTTATGCTGAAGACTGGAGTAATGATGCTGAAAATTCAGCTTTGAGTCACAAGAATAAATTACATTTTAAAATATATTAAAATAGAAAACAGTTATTTTAAACTGTAATAATATTTACAATTTTTTACTGCTTTATACAGTACTGTTGCTTAAATAAATATAGCACTTAAAGGAGAAGTCCACTTCCAAAACATATAGGCCACGTTCACACAGCAGCAGAATATGGCTGTCAATATCGTATTTGAGTCCTTAATACGGTTACGTTCACACACAGTACGGTTATTTACGGGTGTGACAACTGAATTCTATAACCAAACTCACACCCGTACATTTTCAGGACTCACAATCGCATTCTTGGAACACTCGCGCTGTGTGAACGGAACAGGACCGGACAACTACATTGTAAAAAACAATTTGTTAAGTGAACTTAAAATAATTTGTAACCTGGCTGCCTTAAAATTGTAAGTATGTTAAATTATACTAAGTGACAACTTAGATATTTGAGTTGAATCAACTTAAAATTTTAAGGCAGCTGGGTTACTTACCCATCTGTTAAGTTTAGCAAACACAAATATCTAAGTTGTTACTTAGTACAACTTAACATTTCAAGTTGACTAAACTTATTTTAGTTGACTGAACTCAAAATTTTAAGGCAGCAGGGTAACAAATTATTTTAAGCTGACTCAACAAATTGTGTTTTTGATTTTTTACAGTGTAGTTGTCTGTTGCGTCATACAGTGCAAGAGAGCCGCTCTGCCACACAAATGCGCGTCTACCGTTTGTTGTGTGCTTTTTATGTGTGGTTTCGTTATCTTACAGTGATGGAGAAATGAGCTGCATGTCATCTGAAAGTTTTATATCCAGTCTCCACCGGAGCCGTTCCCTCCTGTCAGTTTTGCTTTTTCGCGCAGCTCAAATGTTCAGCTCAAATGTTGATTTGATGGATGAACTCGCACTTTTTCTCTTCAGTCGTAAAGAAATGATGTTTTTTTAAGGAAAACATTTCAGCATTTTTCTCCATATAATGGACTGCTATGGTGCCCCAATTTTGAACTTCCAAAATGCAGTTTAAATGTAGCTTCAAACGATCCCAGATGTGGTTGTAAACAATCCCAGTCGAGGAAGAAGGGTCTTATCTAGCGAAACAATTGGTTATTTTGATTTAAAAAATACAAGTTAAATACTTTTTAATCTCAAATGCTCGTCGTGCTTTTCTCTCCCTGAACTCTGTGTATTCTGGCTCAAGACAGTTAGGGTATGTCAAAAAACTCCCTCACCTTCAAAAATCCTTTTAAAATCATCCTACATCACTGCAGAAGTACCGGCCCAGTCTTTGCAAATTAAACATGCAAAGAAGATCAAACACCCTTAACAAAAAAACTGTCATGAACCGGAACAAAAACAGTCCAGGCAGAGTAAGACAAGACGAGCGTTTGACATTAAAAAGTATATAAATTGTATTATTTTTATTAAAATAACCGATCATTAGGCTAGATAAGACCCTTCTTCCTTGGCTGGGATCGTTTACAACCGCATTTGGGATTGTTTGAAGCCGATTATCAGTCCATTATATGGAAAAAACATAATTTCTTTACAACTGAAGAAAGAAAGACATGAACATCTTAGATGACAAGGGGGTGAGTAAATTATATGCAAATCTTTGTTTTGGAAGTGGACTTCTCCTTTAATTCAAAAATATTTTAAAAATCTTACCAACCCCAAACTTGTTGAACAGTAGTGTATGTGTACATATATTCATAATTTTGTTTATGGTCTATATTGCAATTAATAGACTTAATAAATTAAGAGACTTAATAATTTCAATATTTTTGAATTATTAGTAGATGTTACTATTTGTGAACATGCTATTAATGTATCTGTTATCTGTTAACAAACAACACATCTTCTCAGTTGATGAATATACACATTTTATTAGGAAATGAGACGTAACATATTTAAGAAAAACATTCATAGGTGCTGCAGAAGGTATAGTACAGTAAGGGGGTCTTTCTTTAGACCGTTTCAGGCCAGTCCAACATTCAACAGCACATGAGGTACAGCTAAAGTAAATGCACTGCAACTGCATTCTATCTTACTGCATTTTACTGCATCTGTTACAACAAATCTACAAACACAAGGTTTGTCACAAGTCACAAAATGGAAAAAAAGGTGAGAAAATCAATAATATTTGGCACAGTATCAAACATTGTGTGTCAATCGCTTAAGATAATCAAGAGCCTTTTTCGGGCTACAGCAATTTTTAGGTAAATATGACTGTGTTAAAATTTCTGCTTGTGTTGAAGCCTATGAACAACGTATAATTTCAAATGGCAGAGGTTCTGATCTTATCAACAAGTTCGGCCCAGCAGTCACCATTCATCTTAAACTTTTCACCACTATCTATCTTCCAGATAGACACTATAGATTAATATATAACGTACTTTTCAACAGTTCTCGGCAGATCCCATTACAAGTCTAATTTTGTAATTTAAAAAAGTGAGAGAAAGTAGAAATAACTTAAAAAATGTTAACATAAAATATGCAACGTGACTAATTTCACAATTTCTATGGGAAAAAAAAAACCCCCAAAAAATAACTTTTTTACTATAGTCTACGAATGCTCACATCACTGCAAAGTAAAATAACTCCCCGAAATGAGTGCAAACATGAATGGCTACATACACGTTAACTTAGCATGCTAATAACAGTGCACATAAATCTCTAAAGACTGTAGTGTTTGTGTTTATCTGTAAAATGCTAAATGACATCGATGCCGTTCCCGGAGCGACTCCGTGGCCTCCTATTGAACCACGGTTTGAAGCTATGCCCTCGAGAACAGTAAATTATGTTGAGCATACCATGAATCAACTACAACAAGTCCATTATTGACAAGTGGGCCGTAACATTTAACCCTCGTGCGTAAATTATGCATGGGGGTGTTCAGATTATATTGACTGAATCAATAAATTCACATTGGGTGAGAAATCACGGCTCTGTCATATCTGGATATAATGGCGTGTAGAGATTGTTTGCAAATGGTTTGATCTGGATTTGAAATGAGGAACATGTTGCTGAGGGATATTTTACTATAAAAGTGTGTCAACTTCTGATTCTTAAAGGGACAGTTCATCAAAAAAGAAAATTATGTTCTCATCATCATGTTGTTCCAAACCTGTATGAGCTTTTTAATCTGTTGAACACAAAAGAAGATATTTTGAAGCCAAACAGTTGACGGTAGCCATTGACTTCCACAGTATAATGGCTAGTCAATGGCTACCGTCAACTCTTTTGTTTAAAATATCTCTTTTTTTGTGTCCAACGAGGTCATACAGGTTTTGAGGATGAGTAAATGATTTAAAATGGTTAATTTTTGGATAAACTATCCCTTTTGATAACATTTCTGCACATCTGTGACTCCTCAAGAATTTAAAAGAACAAACAAGATGATTCAGTAGCAGTTAAAAAGTGCTACGTATTTACAATTTAAAGTAATTCCATAAAGCATTGAATAAAGCAATTTACAACCAGCATATTACCACACAAAATATAAAAATTGGTCATTATGACTAGCTTTAAACGGATTTAACGCTGGACCAACACCATACTATACAGAGCTGTTAAACTTAATTAAACCACACTAGATACCCAAAATTCGGGTGAATGAAACAACAAACAGATCTTGGAGCGCTATGCTTCACATTAGCATTCGCATTGCACTAGTGCTCTAATTAAAAGTCTGGGGGGCTTCCAGGCCAGAGCACTCTGGGTGGGATTTCCATAATTCACAAGTGCTAATGGCTTTATAACTTGTCCCTTGCCGTCCTGTACATATTCTATCGATCCGAGAGTCTGACTAACAACCCCGCAGAGACAATGACTAAAGCTGACAGCCGTAAGTGCTGAGGCCAGTGTAAATGCAAAAACGTGCGCTTATGAATCCATGCTCACGCATGCAGAAAGTATAAGAACTGAAAAGCAACTATAGCTGAACAGTGTTTAACCAGAACGATCCCTACACCCTATGAATTGACTGCAATGCAAAGCGATTCCGGATTGAAACGGCAACCAAAGCTTGTGCGTCGCAGCAGCTTGCGTTTGGATATGCTTAGCATACTTGTACTAGTATTCACATCCTTACAATGAGTACTGTTAAAGCAAACCAACGGAGTTGTAATTTTAAAGCTTTGCCATAGTTATTCGCACAAGTTTACATATTCTATGCAAAGTGTAAACTCTAAAGTCAGGAGTTGAGAGCTTTGAGAATTGCCTCCGTGTTCTTCCTCTTGGTCTTTCTCGATTGTGTCCTATTTTCTCACAAAGTCATGCTGAACGTACTTGAAGTCTTTGTTAAATGTATATTGGAAAACCAGAGAACACAGCTTTCAGAAATGAACAGTTCCTGTGTTTTGTGCCCATGTGAGTTTAGCAGGAGGTTTCGGGGGTCCCATGCAGTGGTCAGAGCCCTGGCATGATCGGTAGAGATGTTCACAGAATAACCTCTAGGTACACGTCAACACAGGAAGCCCTGATGAAGAGAGAAAGACTGTTTAGAATTGTATGTGTGTATATATATATATATATATTATCAGTAAGATTTTTTTACGTTTTTGAAAGAAATTTCTTGTACTCATCGAATTTATTGGATTAAAATTTAGAAAAAAAAAAAAAGAAATATTATAAAATATTATTGCAATTTAAAATATAGTTTTGTCACAATATGGTGTTGAATGAACACGCACAAAGACAAAGATAAAGGTTAAGTAAGGGATAATCAACGGTTTGCCATACATTAAAGGAGAAGTCCACTTCCAGAACAACAATTTATAAATAATTTACTCACCCCCTTGTCATCCAAGATGTTCATATCTTTCTGTCTTCAGTCGTAAAGAAATTATGTTTTTTAAATTATGTTGATATGGTGCCCCGATTTTGAACTTCCAAAATGCAGTTTAAATGCAGCTTCAAACTGATCGTTACGCTAAATAAGACCCTTCTTTCTCGGCTGGGATCGTTTACAATTGCATTTGGGATTGTTTGAAGCTGCATTTAAACTGCATTTTGTAAGTTCAAAAACGGGGCACCATTTCAGTCCATTATATGGAGAAAAATACAGAAATGTTTTCCTCAAAAAACAATTTCTTTAAGACTGAAGAAAGAAAAACATGAACATCTTGGATGACAAGGGGGTGAGTACATTATCTGTATATGCAAGACATGGAGGCTAGAATGACCTACATTAAAGTGCATTTAAAATCCTTTAATGCACGGCAAGCCGTTGATTATCCCTCTTATTCCATGGTCATTTGCCAAGTTATAGACAAGTTAAAAGTAGTATTGCTCTTTGCAGCGCAATATTTGCAAACAAGGAATTTATTCAAAAACAGCGGTTTTACCACCTCGTTACTGAGGAATATAACGTAGCGATCTAGTATCTGGGCTATTTTATTAATAAGTAACGGGGGGAAGCGCAAACAACAAGTTTACGTATGTGCGCAGCGCAATCCGATCTACGACCTCTCTCTCTCTCTCTCTCTCACTCTCTGTGTGTGTGGGTGTGTGCGTTTGCGTGCATCAGTTAAAGCAGCGCATTAATATAGAACGGTGAATAAACTGACTTGGAACTACCTGTTCATTAAACGGTTTTACTGCATACCTGCCTGCCAATCAGAATCCTGTATGCAGACATTCCATGGAATAAGAGTTTTTAATAGATCCACACAAGGGAAGGATGGACACACACGTAACATTGACGTATAAGACCCGACAAACTAAAACTGAACAGACAGAAACTCAAACACAAAGGCAAATAAGGGACTAATGATAAGACACACCTGAACCAAATTACATAATCAGACATGAGGGAAAATTAGGTCAAGGAACACATGAGGAAAGAAAAACTAAACATCCAAGTGGTTGTGAAAAGTTTCTATTTTAATATACTTTAAAATAATAATAAATAATTTATTTATGTTATGCAAAGCTGAATTTTCAGCATCTTTACTTCAGTCTTAAGTGTCCCTATAAGCAGTCCTATTTCTGGGCCTTGAACTTGTCAGTTGCGTTGCTGTCTATGCAGGGTCAGAAGGCTCACATCAAAATATGTTTTACAGCACGACAAATGTTTTACAGGTTTGGAATGATATGAAGGTGAGTAATTAATGACAGAATTTTCATTTTTGGGTGAACGCTCTCTTTAAGAAAGCAAATAAAGTTTTTGATTTTAGCTGACTGAAATGTTTTACAATGTATTGTATATTGTATGGTCTTATGCGTTTCATCTTATTACCAAAAAAATCTTAGACCCCAGTTCTCTCATTTAACTACCTAGGAATACTAACGTCCATAATTTAAGCCTATTTGAACACCAGCAGCAGACTAAATGACAGACCAGCGGCAGTAGTAAAACCATCTAAACCCTAGACAAGCGTAACCTATAGAACACACATAAAACTGGCAGCAAAACAAAATCATTGCCCTAAAAATGCCAATAGGGGACAACGATGCAGGATAGATCTGTGTTCTGTGTATCTGTAATTAATGTACACGGCTGCTTTTACGGAATTGCTTGCGTAGGCTTAAGAGACAGAGAATCCAACAGACATAGATCAGGAGACGAGCGCCGGGACCTGTCTTCAATCACGCAGCACTGAGGTGTTTCATCTCAGCTCAGCGTCACCGCAAATGAGGGCCGAGGGGCTGCTAACGGCTCCTCGGGGAAGATCAGAACAATAGCCCTTGAGCCGACTGACGGCCATCCTGGGACGACATCCAGAAATGGGTGATGTGTACTTGGGTAGTTGACAAATAACGTAGCACGGGTATATTTGTAGCAATAGCCAAAAATACATTGTACAAGTCAAAATTATCAATTTTATGCCAAAAATCACTAGGATATTAAATAAATCCATGTTCCATGAAGATATTGTGTAAATTTCCTACCGTAAATATATAAAAACTTAATTTTTGATTAGTAATATGCATTGCTAAAAACTTAATTTAGACAACTTTAAAGGTGTTTTTCTTAATATTTTGGTTTTTTTTTTGCAGTCATATATATATATAGCTGTAATGGCTTTTGTCTTCTGTGGTAAAAATAATAACCATTTTAATCAATGTTGCCAAGTCTGTGGTTTTCCCCCGTAATTGGGCTACTTTACCACTGTTGCTATGGGTTGTTTTCCATGTCCGCGGGTTGAAGTGCACCCAATAACATGATATTTAGCCCCTGGAATGCGAATTTTATCAGAGGAACCCTGCCAATAAACATGTATTTTACCCCCCCGAACACAATTTTCACTGGGGAACCCCCCCCTCGAACCGCAATTGGCCTGGTTTTGTTGTAAAAATCTGGCAACCCTGATTTTAATCACCTTTTTGGCTTTGATTTCCAACAGCATGATGAATACATGTGTAAAAGTACAAATATTCCATGTTCACTCTGTGAATATTAAAACATAACATTACATGAATTACCTAAAAAATTATAATTATTATTGTTAAAACAGTTGTGCTGCTTAATATTTATGTGAAAGCAGTAATACATTTTCAGGATTATTTAATTAATAAAAAGCTTAAAAGAACAGCATTTATTTGAAACTGAAATCTTGATAAATGTAAATGTAATAAATGTCTTTTCTTCAATTTAATGCACCCTTGTTAAATAAAAATATTAATTTAATTTAAAAAAATCTTGCTGACCCCAAATGGCTAATATTACTAATATCACTGGTTAACATTTCCGATATCTATGATATATTTTGGCTTTTTAGAAGCTGAGAATAATCAATGCTTTGATTTTTATGTCTGTAATATGTTGCACTAATAAATATTTTCTACTACATTATAACAAGACTGCATAATAATTTAAAAATGTAAATTTGAATAACAAATTTAGATCCTTAATATAACAAGTTCATTCTACTGGTGGTAATTTATTTTTTAAGGATTTTTTTTTTTTCATTTTTGAGGTAATTCATGTATGCATATATAAAAATAGAATTGAGTTAAAGGTCAATATTGTTTTTGTTGTATTTTTTGCTCATTAAAACTATATTTGTCCATACTGACTAAATATATTAAACAAAACACAATCTGACAGATTTTATGCCTATAAGAAACATCCAAAAACAAACAAACAAACAAAAAAACAGCAATCGAATGCCTCACCCTTTGACTCTCCCAGTATTGTGTGTCAATGTGTAATTGTCTTCATTGGAAAAAACAGGAAAACCGGCTAGACAGAAAACATAAAATTAAACATTAACATAATTTAACAAGATTCATTAATTGTCATTTATTTATTCATTTTAATAAAGATGGGATGTTTGATCACCTTGTGGTCTCCCATGCAGATATTGGAGCCCAGTGTGTTATAAACAACACCACTCTCACCCTCCTCCTGCTGCAGACAACAAACAATACATCAACTGGTTATTCATTTAACCACTTGGTTCAGTATATGTAGTTATGGTGTAATAAAACCTAATTAAGCTCACAGTAACAGTAATAACATGTAAACCCACCCGGTGGATGATGTCTGTCGCGCTGTGGGACATTAAGATGCGGTCACACCATGCCGGGCATCGTGTGTTCATGTACTGTGTAGGTTTAGTGTAGTCTTCACTGTATGGATAACTGAGAAAAAGAAACAAGATACACTGTTCTGAACTGGACTGTCACCTTTGGTTAATTTAATTGCTGTATAAAAGTAAAAAATAATAGCGTTTCTGTAAAAAAAAAAAAACAATTGGGAAACAATCGTGAGGTGTCCATAAGAATTTGAATGGACCATGAAAAATAAAATACATCTAATATTTAGAATATTATGCGCTAATGAATTTTATGCACTTTACATTGTCAAGTGTTTAACAAGATTTGATAAATCTGCTCACCTGGGAGGAAAGTGTATCTCCTCCTCTGTGATGACGTCGTGGAATGCCGAGATCTCCTTATCGTACTTCAGCAGCTGAAAGACGGAAAAATACATGAGCACAGACTCGATTATAATCAATTTCTCATTTTTTAAAACAAAGTTCTGACCTCTTTTCCGTTGTTTTCTCTGAACACGGCCTGGTGCAAGTAAGCAAATAACTTGGTCTCTATATGAAGGAGGACCTAGAGATGGATTGATTAGAAAAAAAGACAAAGAAAGAATGAGGTAAGGAAGACAAAGCAAAAGAACAAAACAAGAGTGAAGAAAAAATAAACACAGGAAAGACAAAGAGTAAAGAGGTGCAAAGAGAAGGACAAAGGTTAATGCAGGGCATATCAAAACTAGCAAAGAACGGAGAGTAACTCCAACTTTGCTGGCACGAAAATGAAGCACACGTCTGCAGGAGCGATCTAAATGCAAGCTCGCATTTTCTGGACTGGCAAGAAGTCAATATCAACTCTCCAAAAACCATAAATCTGGCTGGACAGTGTACTGGATATGTCTGAGCGCACACAAAAAGAAAATATTAATCATCTCCTGGACGCAAAGTCAGAGCCTTTAACATCTATGTTTACAAAGTCGTAGTAAAGCAAGTGTGATGGTAAATTTGCTAAAGGCTCTGTCAGAACAAAATCATAAAACATAAAAAAAATTAAAAATAAGCCTGTCAGTTTAGTTCTGTCATTTGTTTTTAAATAGTAATAAAATAATATATATATATATATATATATGTCTTTGAAAGAAGTCTCTCTGCGGATAATTTAATTAATCATCATTTATCAATTACTTGATAAATCCACAGAAATGCATTTTTTATGCATTGAGTACATATAATGACATATAATATAATGAGATGAAATAATCACCTTGTGGTCATTGTCTTTCTCCTCACAAATGATTTTTTCTACCTCGTTGCTACTGTCTTTTTTTACCGTCTGGATATCAGCCGACATGGAGAGGTTCTGCACACAAACAAGCACACATATGAATCGTTATATCATTTATGTGTGTATGTGTGCAGTGGTTTTATATAACATATATCAGTCAGATCTACCTGTACTAGACTGAGTGTATCAAGGCGGAAATTGAAATCCCCAAACAGGAAGAAGGGAAGAGGACTGTAGCTGCTATCTGATATCCTGAAAGACAAAGCAAGAGTTAGAGCTCAACAAACCACATTACACTCAATCTCATTTCTGCAATTAACGGTGATACATTTCTGTGTGGATATTGAGAATATTGAGCTGGAAATCATGTTGGCCAAGACTCAATTCTATTCAGACTTGATGAGTAAACTATGATATTATACCATAATATTATTTTTCTCCGGCATTGTGGTTTGTAGATGCAGATGTGTTTGTTTTTTCATCAGAACAGATTTGGAGAAATTACTTTTTGAATTTACATCACTTGCTCACCAATGGATCCTTTGCAGTGAATGGGTGCCGTCAGAATGAGAGTCCAAACAGCTGATTAAAACATCACAATAATCTACAAGTAACCTACACAACACCAGTCCATCATTTAACATCTTGTGAAGAAAAAAGCTGCATGTCTGTAAGAAACAAATCCATCATTAAGACGTTTTTAACTTCAAACCATTGCTTCCGGCTAAATTTGAGTCCTCTATGTGTTGGGAAGGTTACTTTGGAAATGTAATAAGTAGTGTAACTTTTCAACTACTTTGTTAAAGTAATGTAACTTACATTTGATTAATTTATTGATTACTTTTCTATATTTCTAATATTTTCAACTGTTAATCATTTTGAAACATTTAAACCAGGCAGTTAACCTGACAGGAGACCTCAACACTGATTACTGTCAGACTTTCAAAATCATTTAGCACTTGAATTAAGATTAGAATGAGTAAGGGATAATATACATCTTTATTTTGCAATAACAACTTCCACCAAGAAAAACTATCACGCGTATAGCGCCGACTAAAAATGTCCGGATGAGTTTGTGTTATTAGCTTTTACCAGTTATTATTGGGGAATAACATACCTTGGAATGTCACGACTGGCCAATCAGAATCAAGTGTTCCACAGAGACGTGTAATAATTTAATTTAAAGCACAGTCACCACAAATTCAGACTTAACACCTCTTATTTACTTTGAGATCATTCTGAGCTTAAATACAGATTTAAAATCATAACAAGAAATAGTTTAATAGCTATGATACTGGTTTTGAAATCAAATGTTTGCATAGCTATTGCAGGAAACACTGGCATCTACAGTAACAACGCCTTGGAAAAACAGTGAATCTTAAAAAATAAAGTAAATACATAAATCCAAATAGGAAATAAAACAGTTATCGAATAAGTATGTGTCCTATTCTGTTTCCTAAACTCCTGAAACATTGGTGTCTCATTTTAGAGCAGCCAATGTAATTTATGAAAGAACGTAAATTAAATCTGTATGTGTGTGGGTGTGGGTGTGTAAAAAAAATGTAACCACCTTTGTAATCATTAATATTTTCAAAAGTAACTAAATTAATTACACATTTTTCTCAGTAACTGTAACTAATTACAATTACATTTATTTTGTAATTAAATTATGTAATTCTGTTACATGTAATTAGTTACTCCCCAACACTATCTGTTTATAATTATAATTAATTGCTTTCTTCTGTGAAAAGTCATCTTGTCTGAACCAGAAGAGAAATATGCACAGATTAAGCACCGTTTACAAGCAGAAAATCCAAAACAGTTCTAAACAAATATGTTTGTGGATTTTGATGTGAGAGGACAATAGGTGATGGACTTTTTTACTGGAGACTCATATTGTGCCGGAAGTGACAGTTTAGAGTTAAAACGGCTTAACTGTGGATTTTTTTTCTTACAAACATGCAGTTTTTCTACTATATAAGATATGAATTGATGGACTGGAGTGGTGTGGATTACTTGTGGATTATTGTGATGTTTTTATCAGCTGTTTTTAAATTCTTCTTCCTCTAGTGGTAGTTGATGGTCAGTTAGCCTGGATATTTTAATTAGATTTATCAGTATTAAATTATTGTTTACATTTATTTATATATATGCCTAATTTAAATCGTCAAATGTCTGCGAGTCTATGCTACAAACATAATAAAAAAATAAATAAATACTGAACTGAACTGAACTGAACTGAACATTCTGACGGCACCCACTCACTGCAGAGGATCCATTGGTGATGTAATGCTAAATTTCTCCAAATCTGTTCTGATGAAGAAACAAGCTCATCTACTGTACATCTTGAAATATATTTATTATTATTAGAGTTTTGTGCATTAACAAATGTAGGGACATACACTACCAGTCAAAAGTTTTTGAACATATGATTTTTAATGTTTTTTTAAAATAAGTCTCTTCTGCTCACCAAGCCTGCATTTATTTGATCCAAAGTACAGCAAAAACAGTACAATTCTGAAATATTTTTACGATTTAAAATATCTCTATTTGACATATCTCTCTATTTGAATATATTATAAATGTAATTTATTTCTGTGATTTCAAAGTCGAATATTTAATATCATTACCCCAGTCACATGATCCTTCAGAAAACATTCGAATATTCTGATTTGCTGCTCAAAAACATTTGTTGTCGTTATTATTATTATGTTGAAAACAGCTGAGTAGAATTTTACAGACTTCTTCAATAAATAGAAATTCGAAAGAACAGCATTTATTTGAAATAGAAATTTTGTAACATTACAAATGTCTTCATCATCAATTTAAAGCATCCTTGCTAAATAAAAGTATTAATTTCTATAAAAAACTGACTCCAAGCTTTTGAATGGTATGATGCTTATTATTGGATCTTTCTATTCATCAAAGAATATTGAAAAAATGTACCAAACTGTTTTAAATATTGATAACAATAATAAAAAAGTTTCTTGAACAGCAAATCAGCATATTAGAATGATTTCTGAAGGATCATGTGACACTGAAGCCTGGAGTAATGATGCTAAAAATTCAGCTTTGATCACAGGAATAAATTACATTTTAAAATACATCTAATATAATAAAAAAAGTTATTTTAACTAGTAAAATATTTCAAATTGTACTGTTTTTGCTGTACTTTTGTTCAAATAAATGCAGACCTGGTGAGCAGAAGAGACTTCTATTAAAAACATTAAAAATCATACTGTTCAAAAACTTTTGACTGGTAGTGTAGCATGCACTAATGCATGTTATTTCATTCTACTTTCATGCATTGATTGTCATTTTTATTACTTGAATTCATTTACACAAACTCGTGTGAGTAACTCAAGTGAATAATTCAGTAGCACAAACCTGTTGATGACGTATCTGAGTGCTTTCTTGCGGTTTGCGGAATACACTGACGGACTAGAGTTGCAGGCTATGAGGTTGGAGGCGTCGTGAAACAGGTGAACGTTCACCAGGTCTAAACCCCTGTACGCACACACACAAATAAACACAAGACGTTATTAAACTGGGGGAGGCGGCTCTATCAATCCTGTCAGTCTATGTGACTGATGTGAGACATTAGCTGATAGGATGGAGTTCACAAGCTTCATTCATTTATCACTCAGTCTTCAGGTTCCTCCACTGCTCTATTGTGCCGCTGCCACGTGTCTGCTATTAATGCACTTCTGATGACACACTGTTCCACTAACACACAGCTAACACAACATGATTGCTTCATTCAGAGGCCAAAAAACACAAAGAAAATTATGAGGGGCATCCCGAAAGATGAAGAAGTGAGTGTAAACGTACTGGTTGTGAATGAGCCATCGTGTCCTCATGTAGCCTTTTCTCGACCACTTGAACTGTAATTAATGCACAGACATATGCATATTAAAATTAAGGATGCATTCATATCATTTTTGTTTGTTTCAAGGTTTATGCAACAAATGCTGTATGATTTGCACATTTAAGCAATATAAGTAAAATGGAGTGAATAGAAATTCACTAATAAATAAACGCCACTACACACACACTTACATCAGGCCAAAAGTTCTTAGGGAATTTCTCTTTTTCCATGGTAGTCACCCCCTCCAGCGAGCCCACGTACTTGTTATGGCCTGAGATGGCTTTAAACTCCTTCACTACAAGGAGGAGGAATAAACAAACAAGACATATTGTAAGAAAAGCATGCAAATGTAAAATCAATATACTAATGTTGGAGTTGTAGGCTGTGAGCGCAGGATCTATGAGACATTGGTTTGATAGGGGAGCAAATTCATTGGTCCACTGATCTTAATGGCTCTTCTATTAGTCCTCTTCTTGAGAGCTTATTCATGAGATGCTGTGACTAGAACAGATGAAGGCTAGCGGAAAAAAAGCTTATGAGGTTAAATCCTGTTCTGTCAGAGACTCTAACCAAATGAGTCGAAAGAGAACATTCATTTGTGTTGTGTTGGGTGGAAATTTATCTCTCTGCTAATGGCAGCGAATGTGTTGTTTTTCAACCCGTGAGATTATGTGTGAATTTCACTTAAATTAATAACTTCATTACAACTGTTTTTTATTTTAAAAAATGAGAAATGTACAGATTTTGTACAAAAAAATTATACGCACACACACACACATATATATATACAAGATTTTTAATGTTTTTTTTTAAAGAAGTCTATTCTGCACACCAAGCCTGCATTTATTTGATCCAAAGAACAGCAGAAAGTTACATTTTTAAATATTTTTACTATTTAAAATAACTGTTTTCTATTTGAATATCTTTTAAAATGTCATTTATTCCTGTGATTTCAAAGCTAAATTTTTAGAATCATTACTCCAATCACATGATCCTTCAGAAATCATTGTAATTTTATGATTTGCTGTTCAAGAAACATTTATTATTACTATTATTATTATTATTACTATTACTATTATTATTATTATTATTATTATTATCAATATTTAAAACAGTTAAGTACTTTTTTCCAGGATTCATTGAAGAATAGAAAGATCCAAAGATCAGCATTTATCTGAAATGAAAAGCTTTTGTAACATTATATTATTATTATTTTTAGAAAGAAATTATAGAAATTAATACTTTTATTTAGCAAGTATGCTTTAAATTGATCAAAAGTGATGGTAAAGATATTCTATTTGAGATAAAAAAAAAAATCTGCTCAGGTGTTTTCAACATAATAATAATAATAAATGTTTTGTTGAGCAGCAAATCAGAATATTAGAATGATTTCTGAAGGATCATGTGACTGGAGTAATGATGCTAAAAAATCAGCTTTGAAATCACACGAATTACATTTTAACATATATTCAAAATAAAAATAGTAAAAATATTTCTAAATGCTACTGTTTTTTCTGTACTTTGGATCAAATAAATGCAGGCTTGGTGAACAGAAGACACTTAAAAAACATTAAAAATCTTACTGTTCAAAAACTTTTGACTGGTAGTGTATATAATTATAATTACATATTATAATTGTATATATAACTTGCACAGAAATATAATTCACATGTTAAATTCTTGGACTATTTAACCTACTTCAAAACATAATTCCCAAGATATAAATGACCGACTGTTTTTATTCGTTTCATCAAACAAACATTTTTTTAACATTTACATAAATAATAATACTGTAATATATAACAGTAAATAATTTTGAGACCCAGTACTGTTTCTCAAATTCTATGAATTCACCAAAATTTCACACTTTTGAATTCTAATTACTGTAAAGCATCCAATGTTTTTACTTGACATTAATAATTCATGTCATTTTCTGTTAAGTAATACCATGTTTTTATAAGTATAAATTAAAGGCAGTACTAAAGGACTTTAATCATGTATTGCTACTTTACAATTTATCATTTTCCTTTTAAAAAACTAAAATTAATATTTTTGGGATGTGCTTAATTGTCAAGGGAAAAAAAAAAAAAAAATATATATATATATATATATATATATATATAGAGTTCAGATGCAAAAGCCTCTAAATCCATCTGATGTATTTCTTTAAAACTAGCATTTCTTTCTGGCTACTTTGTATAGGTTTCTATGTAAGTATATATTTTTGTATGATTTATATATTTTATATAATATTATTACAATGCAAAAATATGAATGGTCCTAAAAACAGGTTTGTTTTTTTTTTAAATAAAAAATAACCTGCCTGTCTATTTACATCAGCCAGTGTTCAAATACTTCTACTACTCACAACGATTGACCACCTGACCTCTCTATAACTAATTTATTCTAAATATTTTTGAACTATTTCATGTCCATTTATTTATTTATTTGCTAAATAGCCAAGTAATAGGATGCAGGATGATGAACATTCAGCTAGTCATTTTGTGAAATAAACCACAAAAAGGGTGATCAGGATTCCAGTACGAGACTAATTTTGCAATATGATCTGGACTTGTTCTTGACAGTGTTAATAAAAATCAAGCATGCTTCTTTGCTTATATTTAGTGTATAAAAACGTACCATTGAAGTCATACTGTTGGATATTTTTCAGTGACTTGTGGATGAAATACATGCTTCCCAGAGCCTAAAATGAAAGAAACCAGTCAGTCAAACCAACAATCATACATGATTTCATGTGATCTTCTGACTAAATTTCTAATAATGCTCTGATTTGATACTGGTCTAATGACCTGACAGCTTAAAGTCATGCATAAGCAGGGGTCAACGGAGATCTCTTATATCTAAAGAGCTGCTTTGATTTCGGTTGATTTTGATGATGTGCACACATCATAATCTTTAAACCCTGACTTTCAAAACACTCAATATTTTTCTAAACCATCCTATCATAGACTTGCCCATACTTTTGGTACCCAAACAACACCCAGATATGCCTGTGAGAAACTCACAAACCTCACACACGCTTCCCGCGTCTTTTCTGACAGCACGCTGAATGGTTTTAATGTACTAGCTGCTTGCTCCAGTGAGCGCACATCAATCCAGCCCCGCAGAGATCAATACGGACAGAAAATTAAAACAATCACACAGGGATTAAACACAGAGCCCTGCTGTTGGTCCAACACAAGCCCCATGCATGGCAGAGAAAAATGACCAGCCGTTGAGGGATGTTTTGACATGAAACACGCCACACCACAAACACACACACACAGAGTCATGTTTTCTTCAAAATATCCATCCCAGGAGAAAGATATAAATCTTGTGAGAAAAAATATGCTTTTTTAATATGACAGTGCTTTCTAGATGACCAGTCTTGAGAGACTGGACATTACGGCAAGCACACGCGCTACCCAAGTGCCACGGCTCTGGTGGGGAAAAGAAATTATTGGGGAGAAAGGCAGGGAATGGGATCAGGAAATGACTAGATTCTTCTTATTCTTTTAAATAAAGGGGTCAAAGTTTGTCTGGTTAGCATTTTATATTATGATACACTACCAGTCAAAAGTTTTTGGACAGTAAGACTTCTAATGTTTTTTAAACAAGTCTGCATTTATTTGATCCAAAATACAGTGAAAACAGTAAAATTTTGAAGTATTTTTATTTAAAATAACCATTTGCTATTTGAATATATTTTAAAATGTAATTTATTCCTGTGATTTTAAAGCTGAATTTTTAGCATCATTACTCCAGTCACATCCTTCAGAAATCACTCTAATATTCTGATTTGCTGCTCAGAAAACATTTATTATCATTATGTCAGGCATTTTCAGGTTTCACTGATGAACAGTAAGTTCAGAAGAACAGCGTTTATCTAAGATAGGAATATTTTGTAACATTATAAATCATATCATCACTTTGAATCAATTTAAAGCAGCCTTGCTAAGTATTATTTTCTATAATTTAGAAAAATATACTGACTTCAAGTTTTTGAATGGTATAGTGTATAATGTTACAAATGCTTTTTATTTCAGATAAATGCTGATCTTTAGATCTTTCTATTCATCAAAGAATCCAGAAACAAAATGTATACTCAACTGTTTTAAATACTGATAATAATAATGATAATAATAATAATAATAATAATAAATGCTTCTTGAACAGAAAATCAGCATATTAGAATGATTTCTGAAGGATCATGTGACACTGAAAACTGGAGTAATGATGCTGAAAATTTAGCTTTGATCACAGGCATAATTTACATTTTAAAATATAATCAAATAGAAAATAGTTTTTTTTAAATGGTAAAAAAATAATAATAATAATAAATCACAATATTACTGCTTTTGCTGTATTTTGGATCAAATAAAACTGGTAGTGTATACGATTTGTTTTAATAATTAATATATTATACATATTTTGAATCATTTAAAAATAATTTAATATTTTAATTATATTACAATAGATGTTTTGCCAGTGACACTTTTAGTTTAGTTTTAAAAACATAAAATGGACTATCAACAATATTTATATACTACCATTCAAAAGTAAAGTTTTTAACTTTAAGTTTTACAGTTTTGTTGTTGTTGCTGTTGTTTTTATTAATACTTTTATTCAGCAAGGATGCATTAAATCAATCAAAAGTGACAGGAAATATATTTATAATTTTTGTCAAAGATTTCTATTTCAAATAAATGCTGTTCTTTTTAACAGTTTTCAACAATATTAATAAAAAAAATGCTTATTTAGCAGCAAATCAGCATATTAGAATGATTTCTGAAGGATCATGTGGCACAGAAGACTGGAGGAATGATCCTGAAAATTCAGCTTTGCATCACAGGAATAAACTACACTGTAAAAAACAATCTGTTAAGTCAACTTAAAATAATTTGTTACCCCGCTGCCTTAAATTTTTGAGTTCAGTCAACTCAAAAAAAAAAATAATAGAAATATTAAGTTGTACTATTCAACTTAAAATTTTAAGGCAGCTGGGTAATAAGCCCAGCTTTTAAGTTTAACAAACCAAATTTTTAGTTTAGTCGACTCAAATATCCAAGTTTTCACCTAGTACAACTTAATATTTCAGGTTGACCGAAACTTATTTAAGTTGAGCAGGGTAACAAATGATTTTAAGTTCAAATTGTGTTTTATTGTTTTTTACAGTGTACATTTTTTAAACATTAAAATATCGCACCAACCCCAAACTTAGAACAGTAGTGTATATTTTTGTTAGCCTAAAAGTGAACATGACAGACTTCAAATGACATCTTCCACATCTTTTGAGGCTAAACAACTAAAACCCAATATATTGTATTTCGGTAAAGTACCATTAAATACTCTTGACAAAGATCTCCGTATTTGAAATACTACTGGGGCATTGGAAAAACTAGTTTCTTTGATAATCAAAACAAATAACTGTGATGGCATAAAATAAATTTAGCAACTTTTTACAATGAAGGTTCTCATTGCAGTGCATGAACTCACTCACACACTCTCTAACACACACACACACACACACACAGCCATCGGCTGTGTTAACACCCGCCTTCATTCTCATTTGTCTCACATCATCTGTATTGATTTGCAATTAGTTTTCTGAGGGTTGTGAATCATCGCTTGACTGGGAAGAGAGTGTGCGTGCAAATGCAGAGAGCGTCTGGCACACTCATCGTACAAATGGTGTTTAGATAAAAAAATCACTTTTAAGTCAATACATTTTTATTAAACGCTGCACTGGCCTGATTGATGAAGATAGGTGTAAAGCTGCGAGTGTGCTGATCTCTATTTTAGTGTGTGTGTGTGGAGGGGGGGCATGTTGAAACAGGCTCATGTGACGACCCAAATCTGGTTTGACAAAGACTATTTTTGTGTGGCATTTCAAAATGTGTGCGTACATTTATAATTTGGTAACCAAAACTGAAGTAGGTTTGACAAAGGGTACACCACGTACAGAAAAACTCACTAACCCTCCTGCATCAACAAAACAAATACACACTCGCTCACTCACACACAGTTTATTTATCATGTTCAGATGAGAAGGGCCTAATCAATAGTTTTAATCTGGAGTTAAACGTATTGACTCGGTCCGCTGCCTGGCCACTCCCGCACATTAACCCAGTCCATCAAGGTACAGACCTAACACTTAGCGTACAAACACACACACAGCACCTCTCACCTGGGTGGGCTGAGGGTTAATATCCTGCCAAACACCAGCAACTTCTTTCTTTTTACAGATTTTACTAAGTTACTTTGAGTAATGAAGGGGATGCCCCAGGGCTCTGTCTTTGGTCCGTCACTGTTGTTAGACAGCAGCTGACTAATAACTGATTTAATCAAGTGGTCTTGTATTTCTGTTTAAAAATGATATGTCTTACATTTTTAGTAAGTTTTTCTTTTTTTCATTTGCATGTTTGCATTAGATTCTGAATCCATATTTTCAATACGGTCTTTTACAGACCTTTTGGACCGCAGTGTATGTTTTATTTTGCATTACTTAATATTTAAAGATCTACTGTAGCACTTTGACCAGTTCAAATCAACTGAAAGGTGGTGAAATTATGAGTTTGATTTGTTTATGAGTTTGATTTGACTAACAGCTCACTGTGGGGAACAATTATAAGTTTTAAAACAAACATAAATGCAGTCTGTTACTCACACAAAACTATTGCATGGCTTCAGAAGACTTGCAATATAATGCACAACTTGTATAAAAGTACTGTCCTGTCCTCGTTCAATTTTGTAAAAAAAAATGCAGATTTTATTTTAGGTGGATGGACTATCCCTATAAATATGAAGCACTGTTGTGATTATAGATAAGAATAACACTGTAATAACAGGAAGGTGAGTGAGGCGAGTATTGGCAGAACTGGTTATATAGCTCCATCTAGTGGACATACATACAAACCACAGCTCTGCGGGTGCATGAGTCAACGCAGTAAGAGACTGCATGGTGGTTAGATGTATTTCCTTTGAACTAAGTGAAATCATCTTGTCAGATACTGCAACAGTCGTATCACTTACCGTGAAACTGTCAACAGCCTTGAAATGACTGTCTACATAGACACAGACTCTGTCGAAGTCAGCCATCTCAGAGCTGGACTCAATGGTCCTGTAAGAAATGATCAAAACAATACAATTCTTGCATATATGTGTCCCTGGACCACAAAACCAGTCTTAAAGTATGTCTGTAGCAATAGCCAAAAACACACTGTATGGGTCTAAATTACCAATTTTTTAATGCGACAAATCATTAAGATATTAAGTAAAGAACATGTTCCATGAAGATATTTAGTAAATTTCCTACTGTAAATATATCAAAGCTTAATTTTTGATTAGTAATATGCATTGCTAAGAACTTCATCTGGACAACTTCAAAGGCGAATTTCTCAATATTTAGATTTTTTTGCACCCCCAGATTCCAGATTTTCAAATAGTTGTATCTTGGCCAAATATTGTCCTATCCTAGCAAACCATACATCAATGGAAAGCATTTTTATTCAGTTTCAGATGATGTTTAAATGCCTTAAAACCCTTATGACTAGTTTTGTGGTCCAGGGTCACAAATATCAAAAGAGAACATGTTAACATTCTGTTTAATACATTCCATAAAAAACAGTGAACATATTGTGTTATTTGGACATTTTTGGACATGTAACATTACAGTACCATGCTATTCTTTGAAATACTTCACAGTACTGTGTAAACACAGCGGTATACAAACACTGTAATCAGTGGTTTGCTACTATCTTATACAGACACTATAAAGTACCATGACACTGCTGCTGTACTTTTAATAAGGTTACTAGTTTGTAGTTCAGAATTTGCCATATTCTCACCAGAAAAAGTTCTCTGCATGGCCCATGTTCACCATATAGTCCTTTCCACCAACTTCCTGAAAGTGCAGGGCAACGAAGCGTGGCTTGTACATGTGCACCGTCTAAGGAGATACGATATACATAAGAATTCAATTCATTATTCACTTGTGAGTAATCAATCGTTGCACCTCTAAATTAAAAGGGCAGTTTACCCAAAAATGAAGATTCTGTCATTAATTACTCACCCTCATGTCGTTCCAAACCTGTAAGACATTTTTGATGAAATCCCAGAGCTTTCTGACCCTGCAAAGACAGCAACACAACTACCACGTTCAAGGCCCAGAATGGTAAGGACATCATTAAAATATTCTGTGTGACATCAGTGGTTCAACCATATTGTTATGAAGCTACTTTTTGTTACTTTTCAGAACAAAGTGGTCAAAATTATACCTTTTGGGGTACAACAGCTTGTCACTGGAGCAGTACCCTTAAAATCTTTGTAACTGTTTTACCCCTAATAGGTACAGATTAATAGCTTAGAGTAGTAATACCTACCCATAAGTATTAATATGTACCTATTAGGGGTTTAAAAAACAAAAGGTACAAAGATGTCCTTTACAAAGATGTACTGCTCCAGTGACAAGCTGTTGTGGCTCAAAACGTACAATTCTGGCATTTTTTTTCCTGTGTTGAAGACGGACACAGAAAAGAAGAAATTGCTGAATAAAGTCGTTATTTTTGTTTTCTTCTTAAAATTAATGTTGAACCACTGACTATTTTAACAATGTCCTTACTACCTTTCTGCGTCTTGAACATGTCAGTTGCATTGCCGTCTATACAGGGTCAGAAAGTGTTCTGAAGATGAACAAAGGTCTTACGGGTTTGGAACAACATGAGGGTGAGAAATTAGCCTTTTTCACACATCCGTGTTTCTGGCTTCCCGATTGGCGCTTACATGGTAAAAGTTGACAGCGGCTGAACTTAACAAGAATAAGTTTGGGAATCAAAGTCTATTTTTACAAATTAGATACTATGAAAACGCTCAAAACTTTTTGCGTCAGCTTCAGGTCATCACAAATACTATGCTTGTTTAATTCTGAATGTTGGCACCTATAATTCAGTTAGTTTTGGTTTTTGCCGTTCTGTCTGTTTGGTGCTAGCTGTGCATTATGACTCTCCACCTGAACATTTTTCACGATTATTATTATTAATAAAGTAATATTGTATTTTCTACTTGCTCTCCTTTGCATTATTAACATGATGGCGTAAATGTACGTTGTATAATGTGCCCTGGAAAATACATATTAAAATAATATAAAACATAGACCAATTCAGTGTTTGCAAACAGTGATGACATTTTTTTGTGGATGCAGTTTATCTGGTTGCAGAAAATTACAGTTTTCAAGTAGCAGTCTATGGAGCCATACAATAAAAGAATAAAAAAGATACATTTGATTTTATATTTCAAAATTCTGAATTTATTCTCACAATTCTGAGATTATATCTCACAATTCTGATAAGAAAAAACAACTCGTCATTCTCTCTTTTCCCCTCAGCTCTGGCTTTTCTCCTCTGAGAATTGACAAACTCACTATTGTTGAGTTAAATCGTTATAAAAAGTTGTAAAGTCCGAACTAGCAGATATAAACTTGCATTTGCTAGAAAAACTCAGAATTGTGAGATAAAATAAATAAATGTCAGCCGCCTCCGCCCTTTAAGGTCAATTAATAAACTTTATTTTGTATATAGCGCCAGATCACAACAGACGTCATTTAAGGTTACCTGTCCGATAGAACAGGTCTATACCTTGTTCTTTTATTAAAAAAACAAAATAGCCTTATGTTATTTATCTTATTTACACAAAGGCATGTCATTTCTGTCTCTAACGTTAAGTGGTCACGTGTCTACAATTTCTCCTCCGCTAAAACGCGGACGGTATGGTGGAGTTCATTCATAACGGAAGTTACTCTATAGCGCGGGATGCCACAGAATTCGTCAATTTTTGGTTTTAATAAATCAACAGTAGGTCTCTCACTTAATTCAAATCCCGATATGGACTAGTGTCTGTGAATATTAAAATGGAACAAGACGGTTTAAATATGAATCCTCCATGTTCCGCTTGGCTATGTATGAATGAATGGCAGGGACACGGTTTTGTTTACTACACAAATACTGAAGCACACGTGACGCTCGCGGTTATTTTCGGCCTCTGCGTCTCATCATTATATGACGATATAAACACATAAACTTAATCTCCAGAACTGCTGTGAGAGTCACTTCATGTAAAAAAGAAAATTAGCATCATATCATAGTGTATACACATAAAAACTAACCAGCAACCTGTCAAAATAAAAGTACGGTTTAACATGTAACAGAAATGTATTAGTCTTGTACTACTTTTGTACAGTATCATGTAGGTGTTTAAATATTCCTATTTCTGGCAAATTTAATTAAACAATTAAATGCAGAAATTATAATAATAACAGAAAAACTGGCAACAAATAAAAAGGTTTAATTTTAATTTCATTAAAAATAAATAAATATTTAATGCCTGTATTTGATTTTCAGAAAAATCAAAACACACAAGAATTTCTGAAAAAAAAAAAGAAAGAAAAAGATTGTAGGGCGCTATTGTTCAAAATGGTGAAATTGAGATTTTGTTTTTCACTGAAATAAATGTTTTCATTATTACACAGAGAGTAATGTACCGAAAAAAGTACCTTACCATTGGTAATCCCCCTGCGTTTAACTTCAAATGGTGTCTTTGATGACAGTTTTCTCTAAAATTATTTGCATTCTGATTCTGGCATCACAAGGGACAAAAATTGTTTTTCTCTTATTCCATGGATTTTACCCGTTTCACTCTACTTGTTATCAGTGTTTTTCTGCCACCACTATGTGCACGCAGCTGCAAGTGACGTAACTTTGACGTCTCCTCCAAACTGGTCTATTAAACGAGATGAGTAAGATTAATGGCTTTATTCCTATTAGATCTGGATTACGTTGTTTTATTGAGTTTATGCTTTCACCGGACTCGGAGTTGATTAATTTATTTATGGAAAAATGTGTATCTGTATATAAATGCTGTCATAATTTATCATGATGTAGTGATTTGAGGGAGATTACTGAGTAAATTAAGAAAATACGCTCAAATGTACCAGACATGGAGAAGAGTGTGGTTATATAAATCACAAACAAGTAAAATATTATTTCTTTATTTATTATATAATAACAACTTGGAAAACAGACAAATAAGAAGCATTACTTGAGAAAAGGGCATACTGATATAACAGACGCAGTCCTGTAGCAGAACTTTACCCTGCACTGACGCTTTTTAAGAACAAGGCTAATCAATAACAGAATTTTCATTTTTGGGTGAACTATCTCTTATTAATGGGATCATTTCATGAGAATCATAGAAAACACTGATTTTAAATAAAAAACATACTGTAAATAACAAAAATAATAATTTATTAAAAACTGAGCAATAAAACAAGCTTCTTCGTCTATTTTTGACGTTTTCATGAATGAATCAAAAAGTGATCTTCCTACATTTACAATTATGTCAGTGATGCCTATTCTGTCTTCAGAAACTTGACTAGAGAAGGAAGCAGGATAGATAATATCACTTGTAACCACAGGTCTTACTATTAAAGTATTGTGGGTATAAAGTCAACACAGTGTTGTTCATGTCAGTTTGATTTCTTAACAGTTTGCACCACTTCACCATGGATTATTTTTGTCACATCTTATTTTAAAGATGGAGCAGCACATAAACAAAAAACCCACAAGCAAAAAATCATAAGCACAGACATCTTAAAGACACAGCACCAAAAAACATTTTGTTCTAAAGCTGCAGTCACAATAGTGGTATTTTAGCTAAATATCGCAGACAAAAATTGTCAATTCATTGTCATTTATAAACCAAGCAGCTTTCTGTTGATCAGTGCGGCAAATTCACTTGAACAACTTAAAGGAGAAGTCCACTTCCAGAACAACAATTTACAGATAATGTACTCACCCCCTTGTCATCCAAGATGTTCATGTCTTTCTTCAGTCGTAAAGAAATTATGTTTTTTTGAGGAAAACATTTCAGGATTTTTCTCCATATAATGGACTGCTATGGTGCCCCAAGTTTGAACTTCCAAAATGCAGTTTAAATGCGGTTGTAAATGATCCCAGCCGAAGAAGAAGGGTCTTATTTAGCAAAACGATTGGTTATTTTCATTAAAAAAAATACGATTTAAACTTTTTATTCTCAAACGCTCATCTTGTCTTGCTCTCCCTGAACTCTGTGTATTCTGGTTCAAGACAGTTAGGGTATGTCGAAAAACTCCAATCATATTTTCTCCCTCAACTTCAAAAACCATTTCAAAATCATCCTACATCACTGCAGAAGTACTGACCCAGTCTTTGCAAAGTGAACATGCAAAGAAGATCAAACACCCTTAACAAAAAAGGTAAAACAGTGATATAGGACGATTTTGAAGTTCAGGGAGAACATGAGATGGGAGTTTTTTGACATACCCTAACAGAATACACAGGCAGAATACACAGAGTTTACGTTTGAAGCCGCATTTAAACTGCATTTTGTAAGTTCAAAATCGGGGCACCATATCAGTCCATTATATGGAGAAAAATGCTGAAACGTTTTTTTTTTCCGACTGAAGAAAGAAAGACACGAACATCTTGGATGACAAGGGGGTGAATACATTATCTGTAAATTGTTGTTCTGGAAGTGGACTTCTCCTTTAAACTCCTTTAAATCCACTCATCCATGAATTCCTATTGAAATTGCTGTTTTTTTTAACCCTGAAATTTTGGGTTTGCAAAAAGGTCTAAAACTGTTGATTCATTCGGACAGTTCACTCATGAAGCAAATCGTTTGCAGCGGTTTTTCACACCAAAATAGAAACAGGAGATTTTATAAGACAAAAACCAAAAAGAGTGCTGGATGAGGTGGATATGTACTGACAATCTATTATAGAAAACAAAACTCTTATCATGTTTTCTATTTTGTTTTCAATTTATTCTATTGACAAAGTAATTCTTTATTGCATGTGCAGCTTGTGAATGACTCTAAAGATGATTTATATCTATTCATATTCAAAACAGTATTAAAATAAAGTGTATGAAAACATGGGCATACTTTTATTTGTTGAGGGGCCCGTGACTTAATACTGATGAAAGACTATAAACGTTTTATTTTACTTCATTTGACATTTTATTTTAACACTGTCATGCCCATTTAGAGCCAGTTGGATTTCAAATACGATTAACTCAGATGCCAATTAAATGTAAAAGGGGCAACAGTGATTGTGTACACATTACATCTAGCAGGAAAGTCATCAAATCTGTGATTCAACTTCCTTGTGTGCACAACATGACATCAGCAGATAACATAGCATGATTTTATGGTGCACAAAAGACAAGTTGTATAAACGAGACAAACACCTTTAGGTTTACAGTGTCCCATTTAGCAGAGTAAAGTTCACTCTGCGAAGGTGTGCGTGTTTGTTTGCGTTGAGGTTTGAACAGATGGAGAGCTTTGACAATGTCTGTATGGCTATAACAACATGTTTAAAAAACAGATTGTGTTTAGCTTTACTACGGTACATTGAGCATCATCAAATGTGTGTGTGTTTGAATGAAGGACACGTAAACGGCATCAAACTCACCGTGAAGAACTCTCGCAGCCAGTCTCCTTCAATCTCACCCACCTGAGGACAACAACCAGATTTCCCCGTTAGGCCACTTTTATAATAATAACAACATGGTCAGATTAACCTCCGCTGTGAGCTTTAAACTGCAGTGCGGATTAGATTTACTGGATAAAGGATTTCCGCTGCACATTCAGTAACTGAGACACTGCATTCAATTGTGACATTACAGGCAATTTGGCCACTGAAGATCTTTATTAAACCATTTACAGGTATCATGATTTAATAATAACAACAAGTGCTTCCATCACGATTACTTCCATCTCAAATGGATATACATAATATAACGTACACAGTGTCATAATACTTTTATAGCACAGATTGTACATTAGAGGTGTGTTTTGCACTTTGCACATTTAGTTTGTATTTCATAGTTCAAACTTATATGATAATAAAACAATTAAGCAGGCGTGTATATGATGTTTATCAAGAAGAGTCGGTGAAAGTTCAGTACATTCTTTCTACTTTTATCCTATTGCCAACCTACACAAGAAAAAACTGATCTACACAATGCAGTATCAAATTCAATATACAAAGGTGATTGTATATGCAGTCCACATATGCTGCCAACAGAACAGACGTCTAACTACATCCTAAAATTCAATAAATGAGGCTATTGTGTGTATGAAAAGATTCATAAAGAAAGAAAGAAAAAAAATCGACATAAAAACTGAATGAATAGTATATGAAAAAGTGAAAGCAAAAACCATGTAAAGCACAAGTGTGTGCATGTGTGTGGTGGAAAGCAATTATGTGCATTATGTGCACTGGCTTTGAGAAGCAGGTTTTAAACACAGTCATATCCTTGTCTCATCTGATACTTTAGATATTGTTTAAAAGTAAAACAAAACATAAATATGGAAGCCTGTTTCTGCCAATGAATAAAAATAAAACAAGGTAATTGGGACTTTTGTATCTCACAATCCAGACTTTTTTTCTCGCAATTTCATATATGACTTTATTTCTCAGAATTGTGAGTTTAAAATCACAATTCTAACTTTTTTTTTCCACCACAATTGCGAGTTTATATCTCTCAATCCTGTTTCTCCCTTTTTTTTCCCTCAGAACTGTTTATCTTACAATTCTTAGAAAAGAAGTCAGCATTGCGAGAAAAGGTCTGAATTGTGAAAAAGATAAACTTGCAATTGCAAAAAAAAAAGAAATCAGAATTTCAAACTTATATCTCACAATTCTGACTTTATAACTCATAAATGCGAGTTTATATCACACAATTCTGAGAAAAAAAAGTCTGAACTGTGAGAGAAAACGTCAAATTGCGAGATATAAACTTGCAATTGCGAGAAAAAAGTCACATTTTCGAATTTATATCTCGCATTTCTGACTTCTTAACTTGTAAATGCAAGTTTATATCACACAATTCTAAGAAAAGAAGTCTGAATTGTTAGATGTAAACTCTAACAGATGTTAGATCTAAACTCTATGGTGCCAGATGTAAAAAAGAATTGTGAGAAAAAGCGTCAAATTGTGAGATATAAACTTGCAATTGCGAGAAAAAAGTCAGAGTTTATAATTTATATATTGCAATTCTGACTTTATAACTTGTAAATGCAAGTTTATATCATACAATTCTCAGAAAAAAATCTGAATCGTGAGAAAAAAATCAAATTTGCAATTGCGACAGAAAATTTATATCTCACAATTATGACTTTATAACTTGTAGATGCAAGTTTAAGTGGGAAAAAAGTTAAATTGCGAGATATAAACTTGCATTTCACACACAATTTTATATCACACAATTCTAAGAAAAAAAAAAGAATTGCAAGAAAAAATCTGAACTGTGAGGAAAAAAAGCCAAATTGCGAGATATAAACTTGCAATTGCAAAAAAAGGCAGAATTTTCAGTTTATATCTCACAATTCTAACTTTATAACTTGGAAATGCAACTTTATATCAGACAATTCTAAAAGAATTGCAAGAAAAAAGTGTGAATTTTGAGAAAAAAAAATTGTGAGATATAAACGTTGCAATTGTGAAAAGTCAGACTTTCGAGGTTGTATCTCGCAATTCTGACTTTAATAACTCAAGTTTAATAAATGCAAGTTTACATCACACATTTCTGGGAAAAAAAGCCTGAATTGCAAGATGTAAATTTGCAATTGCAAGAAAAAAACTCAGGATTGTAAGACAAAAGGTCACAATGACCTTGTTTTGTTTTTTTAATTCAGTGGCGGAAATGGGCTTTCATTTATTAATCTAAAACATAACCCTAAAACTATTAAACCTAAACATGAAGAGGGCTCACTGAAATGTATAGGGGGAAAACTCTATTTTTTAAAGAAGTATCATACTATATTTCAATTTTAAGATGATAACTAAGCATGTAATTAAAGTGGAAGAGATTTATAGGCTGATATTTATTAGCATATTAACCTGGCTGAGATGCTCAAACAAAGAGATCAATGATTTAATTGAGCCAGAGTGTTACACTATTCACTGAAATCAACCTACAAATGGTTTCGGGTTAGGAGAAAGTATTTTAACATAAAAAAAACTTTATGTTAAAAAACACACTTCAGCTTTACACTAACAATAATTATTTGCGCTTTTAATCATTTAATTTTATTCATCCAAACTATGGTCTATTTCAAAATAAGTACTAGATAATGTCTTTCAATTAGTCAAATAGTCAAATAGTCAAGAGTCTGATTATGCAAGACTAGTTTAAGGGAGTCTTCAGTAAATTAGAGCAGTGCATCTTTGTATATTTGCATCTGAAGATCTGTGTCCTGCCACTGTAGGTCATGCATAGCTGAAATGCCTGCAATTTGAGTGAACAGGCAAAGGAATTAAGATTGACCTGACAAAGCCAGCAAGCATGTAGTTCTAGAATGTGATATGGGTTCAGGATAAAGCTTAGATATTCCAGTTATGAGGGTGGAAAATGAGAACTGTGTTCCATGACATATTTCAAATGTGTGATATCTTTTACAGGTATTTCCAGGCCTTTGTGAAAAAGGTGTACACCTTAGAATACTTTTTGAAAGAACATTTAATATGGAAATAATATACTTTAAAATAATATACTCAAGTGCAAACTGAGAGCACTGACAGAATAAAGATTTCCTGATAATTTACTCACCCCCATGTCAACCAAGATGTTCATGTCTTTCTTTCTTCAGTCAAAAAGAAATTAAGGTTTCTGAGGAAAACATTCCAGGATCTTTCTCCATACAGTGGACTTCAAGGGTGGCCAACCCGTTGAAGTTCCAAATTGCAGCTTCAAAGGGCTCTACACAATCCCAGCTAAGAAATAAGGGTCTTATCTAGTGAAACAATCGGCCATTTTCAAAAAAAAAAAAAAAAAAGTTATATACTTTTAAACCACAAATGCTCATCTTCCACTAGCTCTGCAATGCGCATGCGTCTTCACGCATTACGTAATTACGTTGGAAAGGTCACACACAGTTTGTTTTTTGTCTGTGCACTTCGGTTCAAAAAGGTAGGCTAGGGCGAAAAACTCCATCTCGTTTTCTCCTCCAACTTTAAAATCGTCCAACATCATTGTTTTACCTTTTTTTGTAAAGGTCATTTGACTTTCTTTGCACGTTTGCTTTGTAAACACTGGGTTGGTACTTCTGTCACTAATTAAAGCATGAAGTCAGGTTAGTGCAAGACAAGAATTTGAGGTTAAAAAGTATATAAACTGTAATTTGTTTTAGTAAATGACTAATCGTTTTGCTAAATAAGACCTTATTCCTTGGCTGGGATCATATAGAGCCCTTTTAAGTTGCATTGAAACTGCAATTTGGACCTTCAACCCATTGGCCACCATTGAAGTCCACTATATGGAGAAAAATCCTGTTTTTTTTTTTTTCAGAAACCTTCATTTCTTTTCGTCTGAAGAAAGAAAGACATGAACATCTTGGATGACAAAGGGATGAGTAATTTATCAGAAAATTTATCACCAATCCTTTAACTTCATGGTAATTGCAAATAAATCAAAATGTATTAATCACATCTTTATATGTAATTATATTGTATTTGACATATGGTACTGCCAAATTCTAACAAGCAGGATATTTTAATGCGATTTCTACTGAAACTTGTCATGTATTAAAGTATATTTGTAATTAAACACACTTGTAATTCAGTACATTTAAAATAAATTAACTTTTAATGTAATATTGAATAACAAACTACAGTTAAAATAATAATGCATTATTAGCCAACATATCAAAATAAGTGCACTTCATTAAAGCATTAGCAAGCATTACTAAAACAATGATTCAAAATGTTTTATTTTAGGATAATTCCATGCAAATGTCAACCTTGCCATGAAAAAAGAAAGTTTTTACCAAGGGTTTTTACTATACTAATAGCACAGATGTCAACTTTTGATGGTTCAAAAACCCATGTGAGGTCTCTCTTAAAGTTCTGAAACCTTGTTTTATTTTTAGTGCATGATTTTCTGGTAAGTGCTATTTCCAGGCTTGTTACATCCGTAACAGTACATATTCCTCACATCAAAATTAAAATAAAGTACCAACTATATGTTCTGTGAAGAGCCATCGCTTCTCTATTTGTTGGGTATTAATGTGTCAGGTTTGTGCATTTTAATTCACAGAAATCCTACAAAGTATGTCGTCTCTCAAAAACGGTGTTCTATTTTTGTCACATCCATAACGCATGATGATTTCCCTTTTTTAACATAGAAAACTCATGCATAGACTGATTTTTCTGATGTTTAGACTCCATCAGCAAGGGTTTATTAAAATATAAACAGATGATTCTATATATTGGTAACACATATACCTTGATCTTTTTTTTTCTTTTTTGTGCAGATTTTTAGGGAAAAAAATGAAACTGTACAACATGTGAATTACTTGACTTTTTTACTACATTCATTTTTGGTAGTATCATGAAATTAGCCAAAATATGTGATAAAAACATAAGCAAAAGAGCAGCCCAATTTGTTGTGTACCTGCAGATTCATAAATAATGAAGGTCATAAATAATGAAGATGAACTATTCAGAGGATAAGTATGCATAGCATGCAAAATAAAGAGTTAAAAAAATTCAGCCACAGAATGACTAAATGTTACACAACATATTCAAAGATATCTTTATCCACTTCCTAATAACGCTGGTTGCTACAAAACAGACTGGTTTTATCAGTGTCTTAGTTGTGTTCCCCTGTGGTCTGCAACACTTTAAACCACAAGTGTGAAATTTACTTCACTCCTCTAGTCAACTCATCGCAGAGCAGTGAGGTAAGGACAGGACCTCGATTAAGAACTGTGATAGAGAGCCGACCACTGCTGAAACATACATATTGCATGGTTTCTTTTGTTTTGGCATCTCTTTTATGCAGTGATCACTCAAAAGAGCGCAAACACTGACTACTCCCTTCTAGAGCTCGTCAAGCATGCAGTGAAACCAGGTCAAGAGAGTTCGACTGCACGGCAGGTGAAATAATCGCAGGATCACACTGACTCGTAGTGAAATTGACAGGGCCTAGAATAGAATTGCATCTGATGCAGTTTACACTGTTACTTTGATCTTCTAAAGACCTTTTATGGACTGTCGCTCACATGCCTTCTTTCTTTGTGTTTTTAGTTCCACTGAATTTGAAGGGTGGGGAGGCCAATGGAAACTTCCTTCATCTCATCTCTCAAGAGGATTTCCCAAATTTGCAATGCATCATTTCCTGTTGCCAGCTCCAGCCCGTGCTATCACTCGACTTAAAATAGCACAGAAGAACTAAGTTCATTGACTTAGCGCGCTTTTAGATGGCAGGTAAACACTGCAACGTCTTACAGGGGACACGGTCGGAGGGACAAGATATTTTTAACCTGCAGCTCTGATGAAGTGCTGATAAAGAGTTCATCAGATACGCTTGCACCTGAGCATTCAGTTATTCCGTCACAAACTGTATGATTTGATCTAAGATGCATGCAAGTCAAAAACATGCATGCGATGTATTTGCTGAAACACTCGTTGCATTATAAGAACGTGCTGACAGAAGAGTTTTTAGCCTTAAACATACTTCACGCAAGAATGCGAGAACAGAACTGCTGCAATTCAAGACAGTTGTCATTAACGTATTGGCTTGATACTCGTTTGGCAAGATTCCCATGATCTACCACGACAGAACAAGAAAACAAGATTTTAGAATTTATGCACTTTATGTGACCTAGGAATTGCAGTCATACATTATCTAGAACACATATGATAACCTGATAACTTGACTTAACTAACATAGTTATGAGATCTAATATGCATTGGATCAACCAACACGCTATTTTTGTGTGAATAATAAAATAAAAGATCAAGTGATGTTTGTATATGAACAATTAATTACTCTGGACAGACAAAATCACACTTATTTTTAATAAAATAAAGGGTTTTGTTTTGTGGCATTATAATTTTACTGTAACGCACAAAGAAATTATGATTTATTATTTAAATATTTTGAATACTAAACTACTAGTCAAAAGTTTTTGAACAGTAATATTTTTAATGTTTTTAAAGCGGTGCTATTACGCTTTTTTGAATTTTAGTCAGTGTGTGGTTGGTATGTTTGGGCTTAAAAAAGATCTACGAAGTTACAAATCTCAAAGTCCACTCCAAAAAGGAGATATTTCGTTTGTAAAAAATCCCTTTTCAAGAACTACAATGAACAGCTCCTTTGGACTACAGCGTTTGTTTTCCGCATGCAATGATGTCACAACGCGGTCCATTAGAAAATCATTAAATTAAATCCCGCCCACGGAAATTCGAATTGTTGGAGGGAGGGTAGGGAGGAGGTGGGGGATTAGTCTAACTTTAGCGATGCAGTGCGGAGTACCTTACACTGCTCCGGGGGTTTAATAAAGGCCTCCTGTATCAAATCGATGCATTTTTGTAAAAAAAAATATCCATATTTAAAACATAAGAATCTAGCTTGTGCTAACAGTTGTACATGGAACCTGCTTCTTTGACAAGGGGTGTGGCAGTACTGAAACACCATCTAAGCTGTTCGCTAATCACAACGCACTGGGATAGTTAACCAGTCATAACACATTTTCATTTTTTCAGAAGACGGGCCTTCATTTAACCCGGAACTAATCAAGCCTTGTGTGCCAGGCTGGGAAAAATGTATTGTACCAATGTAAATTATGTTAAAAATAATAAGTTTTTCGAACCACCAAGCATGAAAGCATGTTCTAGTACACCCCCCCAAAACAAAATCAAGACTTTGTAAAAGAGCATAATAGGACCCCTTTAAAGAAGTCTCTTCTACTTACCAAGCCAGCATTTATTTGATCCAAAGTACAGCAAAGACAGTAAATTGTGAAATATTTTTACCATTTAAAATAACTGTTTTCTATTTGAATTTATTTTAAAATGTAATTTATTCCTGTTTTCAAAACTGCATTTTCAGCATCATTACTCCAGTCTTCAGAGTCACATGATCCTTCAGAAATCATTGTAATATGCTGATTTGCTGTTCAAGAATGTACAGAGTATCTATTTTTTTACCTATTGTGACAGGACAGTTTAGAATTGACAGGCAGTGAAGTGGGAGAGAGAGGGGGAGTGGGATCGGGAAAGGAGCGCAATGGCACTGTATGTCGGCGCGCTGCCCACAAGGCTATTGGCGGCGACACATTTTTTCAAAGCTTTTGTAAAATTATTCACTATACCATTCAACATATATGGGGGGGGTCAAATGTGATGATAAAGACATTTATAATGTTACAAAAGATTTCTATTTCAGATAAATGCTGTTCTTCAGAACTTTCTATTTGTCAAAGAAACCTGAAAAAAATACTCAGCAGTTTTCAACATAATAATAATAATAATAATAATAATAAGTAAGGTTTTTTTGAGCAGCAAATCAGCATATTAGAATGATTTCTGAAGTATCATGTGACTGGAGTAATGATGCTAAAATTTAAAATGTATTCAAATAGAAAGCAGTTATTTTAAATAGTAAAAATATTTCAAAATTGTACTGTTTTTGCTGTACTTCGGATCAAATAAATGCAGGCTTGGTGAGCAAAAGAGACTTTTTTAAAACATTAAAATCTTACTGTTCAAAATCACATTGTAAAATGCAAATTTAAGTATACATCGTGACAATATTTGCTGCACAAATATACGCTGAAAGCAAATATATATGCAAAATATATATGCTATATTTTTGTAAAATATATTTATTATGGCTTTGAGTCTCAATGGATTGTAGAAATCATTAGCATCATTGGTTTCTAGTCACTACGCTTTTAGGAAAATGCATTCCAGCACATTTCAACATTTTCTGCGAGATTCATCACAAGTGTTATCACCTCAATAAACATGATAAATCATAGTTGATAAATCATAGTGGACAGGAAAAATTTTAACCATTTTTGGAAGTCTGCTACAACATTTATACTGACCTATTCGAAAAAGAAGAAGCGAGGAAGGGTTGAAGTCCTTTGGGAAAAGATATTCATCTGTTTACAGTCACAATGGACTGTGACATGTGCTTTTTCTCAGCCAAACATGGCCGGAGGAAACTGGGTACGGGGCCAAATTTCCACTTGTAGCTTCAGTTATGCACAATGAAGCCAATGCTCTAACAAATACGACTAAAACACAACTACGGAAAATGCACAGTATGTGGGACTCAACAGCAAGATTTTATCTATATTTTTATTTTAGGAATAATGTGAGTGGTCAAAAAAAAAATGTTGTACAAGACTGCCTTGAATTCAGGCAATGCCTGTGCACTCCTTCAGTGCAAATGTGTAGTATTTTTTCCTGTTTTATCATCTAGAAATTTGATCGTTTAGAAATGTAGCACAATGATTTGGCATGGTGTCAAACATGATTAAGCGCAAACATTGGACAAACTACTTTTGATGATGAAACTCAACTAAAAGTTCTATCCAATGTGAAAGTCTCAAACTGTTGCATGACATAAAAAATAAATAACAATCAGTCTACTATCTATGGTTCTCCCCGTATATCACAGTCACCTGATCCTAGCATTAAACTTACAGCCTCTATTACCATTGTTTATACACCAAAAAATTCACTTTTGGACATTTTTCATGTTTTAAAGCTATCATGGTTGCCTAAAAGTCATCTGAGCAAGTAGTAATTCAACAGAGACTAGCATCAACTACCGCTGACTAATTTCATTAGAATCAGACTAGTCACTATTGGAATATGAACTCTAATGAAACTAGTCAGCGTTAGTTGATACTAGTCTCTATAGAATTTACTACTAAATCATTACCTACATACTACTAGAATAAAACTAGTACATATTTAAAATAAGTAGTGAAACAGAAGATACCAGATCTAGCAGTTTCAAAGAATGTATAAACAGCTTGCTATAAACTTGTAACCTGTATTGTTTTTAGTGTTTAGTGTTTTAGTGGGAAACTTTTATTATTTTTAATTGCTTTAATTTTTTTAAGTTTTAGTAATTTTGTTGGGGTTTTTTGGGGGGTTTTGTTGGTCATTTTTATAGTACAATACCAGTCAAAAGTTTTTAAACAGTAAGATTTTTATGTTTTTTAAAGACGTCTCTTTTGCTCACCAAGCCTGCATTTATTTGATCCAAAATACAGCAAAAACAGTAAAATTTTACTATTTAAAATAACTTTTCTATTTGAATATATTTAAGTTTTTAAATCTATTCCTGTGATTTCAAAGCTGAATTTTTAGTATTATTACTCCAGTCACATGATCCTTCAGAAATCATTCTAGTATTCTGATTTGCTGTTTAAAATAATAATAATAAATGTTTTATTTTATATGTTGAAAACAGCTGAGTAGAATTTTTTCAGGTTTCTTTGAAGAAGAACAGTTTTTATCTGAAATATAAATATTTTGTAACATTGTAAATGTCTTTATCCTCACTTTTGATCAATTTAAAGAATAAAAGTATTAAAATAAATAAATAAAAAGATAAAAAATTATACTGACTCCAAGCTTTTGAACGGTATGTTACAAAAGCGTTTTATTTCAGATAAATGCAGATCTTTCTGTTCATCAAAGCATCCTGAAAAAAATATACTTAACTGTTTTAAATACTGATAATAACAACAATAATAAATGTTTCTTGAACAGCAAATCAGCATATTACAATGATTTCTGAAGGATCATGTGACACTGGAAACTGAAGTAATGATGCTGAAAATGTAAGTTTGATCACAGAAATAAATTACATGTTAAAATATAATCAAATATTAAACTGTTATTTGAAATCATAAAAATATTTCAAGATTTTACTGTTTTTGCTGTATTTTTCACATTAAAAATCTTACTGTTCAAAAACTTTTGACTGGTAGTGTATATATGTATGTCTACTTAATTTTTATTTAAGGTTTAGTTTTAGTTATTTTAGTTTGAATTTTAACTAAATGAAAACGAGAAAGGCTGCATTGCCAACAAGTTTAAAAAATTATATTATTTTATATATATTTTAGCTAAGCAAAAATGTTTTTGGTGGCTTTTTATTAGTTTTAGCAACTACAAAAACCCTGCTGACATTACTATTACTATTCACAAGCACAAGTGTATTTTTTTTCTCGAAAGTATGGACTAACATTCTTCTTCTAGATGTTCATAACGAAAACATTTTTGATGGTTTTAGTTTCAGTAACTTAAAACCCCGCTGCCAACATTAGGCTACTGCTCACAAGAACGTTTTATTTTTCTCTTCTAGACTAACATTATCTTGTCTTATTTTAGACGTCCATAACTACACGACAGAGTGTTTATCAGTACCCTATATAGTGCTGCAGCAGCTCAGCTCCCCGGTTTCGCGGTAGCGCTTTGAAAAATCTCACAACTGACTGTCAGTTTCCTGTTTTATTTGAATACACACACAAACCGGTGGCGCGGTGTGTGATAGGTCGTTAGACGTGTGGGGAGGTGCTGTCAGAGAGCAGACCGTGAATGGGAGAGGATATCACTCTAGACTGGGGACTCGAGTGCGAGAAAGGCCCAGTGGAGCGAAGAGAACCTTAAGTGTGTTTCACTGCAGCACCTACAGCATGGAGGAACGTCCAGCTCTACCGCCGATTAAATGAGAAGCGTCGGGGACGCTGACGCAGGACGCGTTCTTGCGTTCGAAAACAGCGAGACGCGGCGTAACGGAGACGCGTTTTAAAAGTTGAACTTCTTTTAACTTCATACTGCGTTTTAAAAAAAGAGACGCTTAAGCTGGAAAATCAAAGGCGAGTTATGTTAGTCCAGCTCGTGTTTATAACAAAATAATATTAATAATAAATAAAAAAGCGCAGAATGACGCATGAAGGCGTCCCTTGTGAACGGCATCTTAGATTATAACAGCGGTTGAGTTATAAAACAACACTGAAATGTGCAGTGCAGTAATCAAACGCGCTTTTTTAAAAACGTCAAAAGGTTGTTTTGGCCTACCTATATATTCACACAACGACTATTTTTTAAGAATAGAACGTTACCCAAGAAATACAGGTAGCGTTCAGCTGCAGGTTATCTAGCCAGCTGCGTTCAGTTGCAAAAGAAGCAGTTGTGAAATAACGAAAGCCTGCGCAGCACTGCGCATATTCCGGATGGAAAATAATAAGGGATTTAAAGAGGTGACTTACATTGTCAAAGAGGGATCCAACGTTTGCAGTGACTAGTAAGACGTCCGTGTACATCTCCATGATAAGAAGCGAGCTGGAGAAAAGTCTAATCTGAGGAAGGAAATCCCACTCGCAGCTCTTTGGTGGAAGAATAACAAACGGCTTACAGATAAGATGAGAAAAGTCTAGCTATCTCGCCCTGAAGACAGAGCCCACGAGAGCGACGCTCGCATCTCCAGTCCTGCTGTCATGAGGAAACCTTCACGTTCACGGCGCTTCGCTTCTTCAGTGGCTCGGCGGTGAACACGGAGGGATTTCTCCTCCTGTCCGCATGGTAATTGGACTAGGTTTCTAAGCTGAATTAAGCCAGCGTCGTAGCATCTGTAGCGTCGAGGTTCCTGCCGTGCCAGACTAAAGCAAACTAGTTGCGCTGTCAATGTTATGTTGCACGTCAAGCTCCGCCCTGCACATGTAGTACTGTGAGCTACTGTACAAACGCAAAGCGTCAAAGTTTCCGTGTGTCACTCAGACTGAAGCGACGCAAATGCATCTAGGCCTTTTGTACTTACTGAGCTTGTGTCAGCTTACATACTGTATCTACACACACAAGTACATACACTGTTTTTATCTCTGCCTTTAAAACGCTGAATCAACCAGAATCTTATTTTTTTTAATAACATATATATTTTTTTTTATTTAACCCTTTAACTGTCATTTTTTAAAATAGGCATGAAAGTGCACTATCCAAACTTAAATTGTTGTAATTCATGAACACGTTGGAATACAGATCTAAGGTTGGTCTCTTTTTAAAGAAAACCAGTCAGCAGATTATGGCAGATTTTTTTCAAAATAATACATTATTAATAAATTATAGAAGTTTAAATTTACTAATAACAATAATTACATAATAACTAATAATTACATAACAGGTTTCAAATTGAAGCCTTATGTCTAAATACGTTTTGTTCCAAATTTGAAGTTGATGTGAAAAAAATTGAGGTTCCTGTGAAAGTTTGTTTAGAGCGTTATACCACAAACTTTATAGAAATGCATTTTTCTGTCACAAAAGTCTAAATTTCTCTGTCAATTTTTAGCATTTCCATGGTAACACGATGTCCGATTTCAAAATGGTTTTCATAGGATGATTTTTGGGCTTCTAAGCTTTCAAATGATATATAATTTATGATGATTACTAAAATATTTGATAAAGAAAAAGGACAACGAAAAAAGAGCGCCAAGCGTCCGGTGGGACGGTGACAGTTAAAGGGTTAATATTCTCTTAAAGGGATAGTTCACCCAAAAATTTAAAATTCTGTCATTTATTACCCTCATTTCGTTCCAAACCCGTAAGACCGTCGTTCATCTTCAGAACACAAATTAAGATATTTTATGAAATCCAAGCTTTCTGATCCTGCTTAGACAGCAATGCAACTGACATGTTCAAGGCCCAGAAAGGTAGTAAGGACATTGATAAAATAGTCCAGAGGTCCCCAACCACCCAGGTAACCCACTACCGGGCCATGGCAGAATTTCTACCGGGTCGCGAGAACGTTCTTGGTGACATTTGTATAGATATGATGCTCTGTTATTTATTGTGGGTAATTGATTGTTCTAATTATTCTGTACTTTCGTTGTATGCAATTGATATGGAGTCGCAATTTGACGATTTCATGTTAAATTAGTAATTAAAAGATTGCTCTGATCTGTCATATAGCCTATTAGGGCTTAAACAGATCGCAGTTGATCCGTGATACGTACAGACCAGATCCAGACAAACAAAACAGAACTCAATTCGTTACTTACACGCTGTTCTGGCACACACCCAAAGCACGCACAAGCATAGAGACGTGTTTCAGACAGCGCGGCATACCGACTTGATTCCTCTATCACGTCTCCCTGTGTTTAATATACACAGCTATGCTTGGGGGTTAAATCGCAATATTGGAAATATTTCTGTTTTAAACCATCAAGGCGAGCCAATGGATATCATACAAGCAACGTGCAAACTTTGCGCAATAGTTATGCCGGTGAAGGTCTTAAATTCAGTTAATTCACTATACAGAAAGTGAAAGTAAAAAACTGGCGAAGATTTCTAATGCTGCATTAACGGCACATATTCTCTCAGAGACGACAAGAGACTAATCTACTTCAACATATGCTGATAATGGTGTATCACTGTCTAAAATTAGTGCCCCTCCCCATCCCCCCTGGTCCGCGAGAATATTTTGAAACCATAACCGATCCGTGGAGTAAAAAAGGTTGGAGACGCCTAAAATAGTCCATGTAACATCAGTGGTTTGACCATAATGTTATGAAGCTACAAGAATATTTTTATGTGCAAAGAAAGCAAAAATAACTACTTTATTCAACTATTTCTTCTCTTCCGCGTAGGGATGCGCAGTAAAACAGTACTGGAAAAATACCGGCATATATTATTTCAAACGGTTCGATACTATCATTTGTGTGCGTCCTAATTTGCTGCGAGATGAAACTCCATCAATGTGCTCGAAAGTAGTAAATAAAGACAACAGTGCAATATGGTATTATTTTGTATACAAAACAGATGATAAAGTTGAACAACCTGAACTTACTGCACCTGTATTCACAGGAGGCAACACATCAAATCTTGCCAAGCATTTGTCAACTTACTCATCCTGATCTTTAACACAAACTTAGAGATTGACAGGTGAGTGCATCATTCATCATTCATAAATTCAGTTTTAATTAACTTCAGTTCACAACTGATCACCGCACATACCTAAGATGTGATACAGAGTAAACACGAAAGCTCAGATGTGTGTGACACGCTAAACCAGTTTAGCTTTGGTTACATGATATTTGCACTTTCATTTCAAACAATCAAATATTAAACTGAATATGAATGAAGAGTTTTGCTATATTAATTTTAGTATTAATAATATGAATGGAACGTCTTTGCTGCATCTCTGACCGCTAATATGAAGCAGCCAAGAGAGCACAAAAGAGATTTATATTTAATGCTTTTTCTTTCTCTGAGTCTGAAATCTGAAAGCAATCAGACAGAGACAGAGATAATAACGTGATTTTGAATACTCTGACTGATAGAATAAGACTTTACAGTAAAGCAACCTTTGTTAAAATTCATTAGGTAAGCTGACCTAACAGTATTACAGCACTTATTAATCTAGGTCAAGAATTTGTTATAAATGATAAATGAACTAATACATGTTTAGTATATGTTAACATTACTTACTAAGTTGTTTTCAGTTCACTTATCTTTTGAGGCTGGTTATTTGTTACCTACACTGTAAAATTTTAAAATCAAAAAATTTTAAGTTCAACTCAAAAAAGTTTAGTCAACTTGAAATGTTAAGTTGTACTAAGTGACAACTTAGATATTTGAGTTCATTCAACTTAAAATTTTAAGGTAGCTGGGTAACAAGCCCAGCTTTTAAGTAACAAACCAAATAGTTTCACTTAGTACAACTTAAAAATTTCAAGTTGACTAAACTTATTTAAGTTGACTAAACTTAAAATTTTAAGGCTGCAGGGTAATAAATTATTTTAAGTTGACTCAACAAATTGTTTTTTTTTTGTTGTTGTTGTTGTTGTTGTTTTTTATAGTGTATGGTATCAATACCGAGGTATCACCTTCTGGCATTGTACCGAATCAAAAATTATGGTACCGAACCATCTCTACTTCCACGTCAGTCTCCGCCGTGCGTTCACAAGAGTACCACAATGCATGCTATTTTATAATCTCTTGAAAAGTTTACACTAGTGCATTTTCATTGTAAAACGCATAACTTTTGCTACAGTTACATCTCTCGTTTACACTACTCTGGCGTTTTTAACCCTTGAAAACAGAGACTTTCGAAAATGCTGAAGACCCCGTTTTAGTTTGAAAACTTAAGCGTTTTAGACCACGTTTACACTAGTGTGTATTTTTTATTTTTTATTATTTCGAATTTTTATCTTTCGAAAAAAACGACTGATCGTTTCGCTAGATAAGAGCCTTCTTCCTCGGCTGGGATCATTTAGAGCCCTTTGAATCTGCATTTCAACTACATTTTGAAAGTTGAAATTTGGGGCACCAATCAAGTCCATTACATGAAGAAAAATCCTGAAATGTTTTTTCTCAAAAACCATAATTTCTTCACGACTGAAGACAGAAAGACATGAACATCATGGATGGCAAGGGGGTGAGTAAATTAATTGTGAATTGTTGTTCTGGAACCTTAAAGAAAATATATGCAATTTATATGCAATTTTATATTATTTATTTGAAAGAATTATATATTATATAATAGTGTAGTAATCTAATTACACTGTAGAAGATGTAATTAGTACCTAGTAATTACTTACTTTTTTACAGTAATTTATCGAACACTGTTTGCTCAGTAACGTTAATTTTGATTTACAAAAGGTCAATGTGTATTCAAAAGACTGAGCCCAAGTCCACACAGAAAATCTGTTTTTGGAGTTTGGGGATTTCAAGTCTATAATTAGACAGCACTAAAAATATATATATTACATTTATTTCCTAAATATATACAAGTAAATTTGTGACATGGATCATGTGAACTCTTTTGTTCGAAAGGTCAGATTTCCTCCCATTCAAGCACAAGATGCTCTTTGGATTGTTCTCAAATCACGCTGGAAAACATTATTATTGGGTTTCACAAAAACACAAACTTTTACACATAACAAACCAAATATTCTTCAGTTCAACTTTTCAGTCAAATTGTTTATAATGTATTAATATTTTGTTACACAACATACTATTATTAACATATTTTGGGATGTATTCGTAAAGGTACACCAGAATTTAAACTACAATAATCTAATATAAAACACAAAGGATAAATATTAATTTCTGGTTACATTTTGTCAAACAACATTATATGCAGTATTCATAGTATTTACAGTAAGTTGTGTAATATTTATTGTATCATGGCATAAGGTATTTAAAAAAGGCACCACGGTTCTACTTTGTATATATAATATTCATATTTTATAATTGTATTGACTTAATGTTACACATTATCATGTCCTCTACAATGAATATATACGACAAACAAAAAAGAACCACTAGGCCTCAGGTTAGTATTCAGTACGTATTATTGTTTAATAACAATGCCATATGTAATATTAATGATATTTACAGTACACCATCTAATATTTATTGCACCACGGCATTAAAAAAATCCCGCCGGCAATATTCTATGAAACTAAAACAAACAAAAATAACGGATGAAAGTCATTTCTGTTCTGCTTCCGTGCTGTCGCAGTACCACAAATTAGATAAATGAACACATCAGCTGATAATCTAGTTAGTCTGATAGATTTAGAGCTGGTAAAGGTAAGGTAATTGCTCAGAAACCGAGGCACGTGTTCACATGCCCAGTCCGCTCTGGCAGACACTTAATTGGGGTCATTCTGAATGTTCCTCCAAAACTGATCTGGAGATCTGGAACTGACGCCAGAGTGATATTCACCAGATCCAAACACAATGACTGATTATGGCTATTATAAAGATCCTTAAATATCTAAATTGAATCCAACGGACACGTGGAAACAATGACCATGCAATTTGTACTCCTAGTGTACTCTGCGTGCTGTTTTTTGTTTTGTGGCCCATCCATTAGCTCTTTAGCAGGCTGAAGTCATTGTATCCCCTCTTGGTCTACAGGATGTTACCTAAGAGCTGGCACTTTTCAAGAGAAATGTCACCGAGAGGGAAAATCTCTGTTTCTCATGCCTGAGCCCAGCAGCGGCAGAATGAATGAATGTTTATAATTCATGTTAAGTGAAAGGACTCTGGCAGAACAACTTGTCCAGTTCTCAAGTCATACGTCACTGTTCTAATAACCAGTTTTCCATGGTTTTTTTTTCAGCCTGCTCCACCTTTATCAGAACCAGGACAAGCTTTTTGTGTGGGTGGGCTGCATCTTTCCTGTGCCTGATGAGTCGGCTACTGTGCCGTGACGGACTTCAGACAACGTGGTGAATGCATGGTGTATCCTTTGAGAAAAAAAGCAAACATAGCCATCATAAACTAGACACTGAGTGGATGAAGTGCTGAAGTTCTTTTATTTACATATATGACATATTTATACAGTTGTACATACTGTATCACATACTAATATATCAGTCAGTGACATATAGATGGATGTATTGGCAAGGTGCTGTTTCAGAGCATGGCAGCAGTCAAATCACCGGCGATGCTGTTATGACAGATAAACCCTTGTCCCATGCACACATACACCGTAGTGTTCCCCAAAGAACCTTTTAAAGAATAGTTCTTAAAAGAACTGTTCTTTTTAATGTGTAAAGAACACCTGAAAGATCTAAAGAACCTTTTTCCACCATAAAGAACCTTCTGTGGAATGGAAAGGTTGACTTTAAAGGTTAAAGGCTCTACATGGAACCACTGATTCCAATTCTTTATTTTTAGTGTAGGAAAGAAACCATAGCATAGACATGTTATGTATCCTCCTGAGAGTCAGCAAAAGAAGTTTTTTGTTTGTTTAAGATTTTGTAATGTTTTTAACTTTCCAATGACTTGAAATGAAAAACATGGGCGGGAATCATAATTTACTGCATGTCTTTTGTTGCGGACATCAGGACACAGTTAAACAAATGAAGGCAGGAAGCAAGTTTATATTAACAGATGTTTTGCAACTTGCAATACAAAGAAATTTAGCCAAATTTTGTCATATTTCATATGACTTTTTTATTTTTATTTTTATTTTTTTTTTTTTTTTACAAATTTACCACGTGAGAAGAAAATATCTATTTTTGACAACTTACAAATAAATTATATACACACACAATTTACACGTAATGCAAGGATATATAAAATGGATCTGAACGAATAGAAGACATTTAAAATGTTATAAAATATTTCCATTTTAAATAAATGCTGTTTTTTTTAAAAATATATCAGCATACTAGAATGACTTCTGAAGGATCGTGTGACACTGAAGACTGGAGTAATGATGCTGAAAATTCAGCTTTGCATCACAGGAATAAATTAATTAGATTTTTAAATATTTTTGAAAATAGAAAACTGGTATTTTTAAATTGTAATAATATTACTTTTTACTGTATTTTTGATTAAATAAATGTAGCTATAACGAGCATACACTGCTGTTCAAAAATTGGGGATCAGTAAGATTTTTAATGTTTTTTTTTTTTTTTTAAGTTTCTTATACTCATCAAGGCTGTATCTGTTTGATCAAAATTTTGTGAAATATTATTACAATTTAAAATAAAAGTTTTGTATTTTTTAATATACATTAAAATCTAATTTATTCCTGTAATCAAATTTATCATCAATGCTGGAAACAGTTGTGCTGCTTAATATTTTTGGGACCTGTCATACTTTTTTCAGGATACTTTGATTAATAAAAAGTCAAAAAGAACAGTGTTTATTTAAAATAGAAATTCTGTGTTACAATGTACACTACTATTCAAAAGTTTAGGGTGAGCAATTTTTTTCTTTTTTTAAAAAAAGAAATTAATACCTTTATTCAGCAAGGATGTGTTAAATGGATAAAAAGTAATAGTAAAGACTTACATTGTTAGAAAAGATTTCTATTTTAAATAAATGATGTTCTTTAGAACTTCTTATTCATCAAAGAATCAAAGAAAAAAAGTATCACAGATTCCAAAAAAATATTAAGCAGTACAACCGTTTCAAACACTGATAATAAATCAGCATATTAGAATGATTTCTGAAGGACCGTGTGACACTGAAGACTGGAGTAATGATGATGAAAATTCAGTGCTGCGTCATAGAAATAAATTATATTTTAAAGTATATTAAAATAGGAAACCAATATTAGAAATTGCAATAATATTTCACAATATTACTATTTTTTCTGTATTTTTGATCAAATAAGTACAGCCTTGATGAGCAGTCCATTAAAAAATTAAAAATCTTACTGATCCCAAACTTTTGAAGGGCAGTGTACTTTACGACAGTGGAAGTTACAACATAAAACAATACCACTGTACTACTGTAATACAGATTTTTTAAAAATAATTTATTTACTTTGCTGAAGTACATGTTTTTGTGATGTCAGACCTTTTTTAAAAACAATAAGAGGAAGTCGTCATGGCCAAACCGCTAAAGTTTTGTATCTCTGAAAAGCATAAGGCAGTTTTAAGAATAACTGCTGGATCGCAGGAGGATACTGAACTAATGAGGAACTGCAAAAACACTGAAAAAAAGAGGTGAATTAGTATTAGTCCTACATGATCAGTGACTCCCTCCAACTGAGCTGTTCTAGGATCTCCAGTTGAACTTCTCATAAAGCTGAGAACTACATCACACCTTAAATAAAGGTTTTAGCTGTATATGATACACTGTGATCGATCACGTTTATCTGACCTCTCTATGTTTCCACAGGGCCATTTAAATGCACTCAGTAACTCTACAGAGTCATTCCCACATATTGAGCCCAGCAGCTGAACTGATTCACATGCTGGTATGTATCCGTGCTATTTCAGATCACAGCTGAGCTGTACACTTTAATTATATTCAATCTGTTTATGACTGTTAAAGTCAGTTGAAGACTGACTTGTCTTTAAAGCTGTAATTAGTGAAGTACCACACCACTTGTGGCCAATTCAGTTTCATTTTTCACATAATCTCACTTTCTTGAGTGAAAAACCGTTGGGGGAACTATATCGTACAGTACACGCCTTCTTGAGAGCTGATAACCAGGCTCTGTGAGAAATGTTGCTTTTACACAAGACTAGTGAATGATGATGGTTGAATGAGAAAAACTAAAAATAACCATCTAAGTTGGTGCAAGATGGCTGCACACACCCATATAAGGGTTGATATTAAAAGCTTCACAGCTGGAGTGTCATTTGAGAATCAGGTTACAAAAAGCTAAACAAACAAAATCTTGTTTCGTCAGTGGTTGTAACCAAACATAGTCCTGAAATGAAAGACCACTGATACACATAGGCTACATCTGCAGTAGCAAACTTCCCATATAGTAGGCAAAAAAAAACAGTACGAGTAGTATGTACGAATTCACAGTATTCATAAAAAAAGTGGGTGAAAAGTGAATGACGCTACTACTATAAGACACAAGACAATTGCAACATGACGTATAGTACATCCAGACTTTTGTAGCAGTTGTGAAGTAATTATTCAAAAGTAAGAGAGTATGCGATTTCAGACGCAGCCTTTCTATTTACAGAGCACGTTGTGAAAATACTACTTTTTCATTCTGCTTTATTATGAGCCCTTTAGTGTTTTAGTTTTAGAGCTAGTTAGTTGCATACAGTGTTTCCCGCATGGGTACTCTGGACATTGTTGCACTAAAGCTTAATTTGCAACGACGTGACATTTTAAAGTTCAGTAAAGGCCTGTTTAAGACTAATGTCAAATCAATTAATCGCATCAAAAATAAAAGTTTGCATTTACATATGTGCGTGTGCTGTGTATATTCATATGTATATACAAATATACACACATACATGTATATATTTAAGAAATAAATGTAATATTTATTTTTAATGCTGTCAAACGATTAATCGTGATTAATCACATCCAAAATGAAAGTTGTTTATTTATCATTTATGTGTATACTGTGTATATTTATTATGTATATATAAATACACACATACATACAATACATAGTTTGAAAATATTTACATGTATATATTTATATTCATATAAATGATATTATATATATTTTAAAATATAAACATAACATATTTTGCCTAAAATATACATGCATGTGTGTATATTTATATATACGTAAAAATATACACACACATATATTACGTAAATGCAAACTTTTCATATTTTGGATGCGATTAATTACGATTAATCATTGACAGCACTAATATTTATGTTTATAATATAATATAAATCATATATGTGACCCTTTATAAATTTAAAAAATATTTACACGTATATATGCGTTCATATTTATATGTTATCCTGGACCACAAAAACCAGTCATAAGAGTAGATTTTTTATTTTTTTTTATTGAGATTTAATTGAATAAACTTAATTGAATAAGCTTTCCATTGATGTATGGTTTGTTATGATAGCACAATATTTGGTCGAGACACAACTATTTGAATATCTGGAATCTGAAGAAAAAAATCACCTTTAAAGTTGTCCAAATGAAGTTTTTTAGCAATGCATATTACTAAACAAAAATTAAGTTTTGATACATTTACAGTAGGAAATTTACAAAATATCTTCATGGAGGAAAAAAAAAATAAATAAATATAAAAAAAAAAAGAAATCAATAATACAATATAATGTATTTTTGGCTACTGCTACAAATATACCCATCCTACTTAAGACTGGTTTTGTGGTCCAGGATAACATATAAATATGAACACATACATGCGTGTAAATATTTCTTAAATATATAAATATACATTTGTGTATTTTACATATACACAGCACATATATTATGTAAACACAAACGTTTATTTTGGATGCCATTAATCAATTTGACAGCACTAGCCTGTGAATTTTCATGTTCATTCATCTTGTCTGCAGTTTTTATGCATTGGTCTGAATAGACAAAAATCGCACACACAAATAATCAGACATCTTATTCAATCAAATCTGATTACTCGCTCAAAATGAGCCCAGAACTGAAAACTGTGCAACAGAATTTTAGAGTTTTGTTGTGAAAAATGTATTTAATTAAAAAAATGTTACTGATGTGTTGAAAAAATGTGTTATTGTTTAACAAGTTTTATCTGAAAACAATCCTGTAGGAAACACTGGTTGCATATATACAGTACATGCTGCATAGTGTTGTTTAAACATCACAAACAATGGTTTTAATTTGAATGTGTGCAGTACCTGAACAACAGCTCATAGAGTTTTCAATTGGCCGTCACTTAGCCAATGTCATTAAGACTCTTATAATTTGACTTCCAGATATGAATGGAAATGGCAAGAGTTGTGGATCTTTCGCACAAGGATGAGAAAAAAAATAAAACAAACTCTACTCAAACCCTTCACACAGGTTTGATTGTTTATACAGAGGTATTTTGAAAAGTCAGTGCAGATTATCTGCAAAGGTCAGGATAACCTTGATGTCTTCAAAACAAATTGCAAGTTTTCCATGCATATTTCTGCTGTTTTCTCCTGTTAAAATCTAGGATTGAAGTGACTCACGCAGCAGAAGTATAGCAAAGAAATGGAAATGCTCTCGGACGCCTATGTGCAGCCTGATGAGGCGTTTCCTTCGACCATACATGGCCATCAAATTTAATAGTTTGCTGCATCCTAATGACACGTTAAGAGTAAATGATAATGAAAGAAAACAAAAACTAACCAAGTAATGAATATAAAAGGAGAGAGAAACCATTAAACTGTTGTATTGCGTCCTTACGACTCCTCATGAGTGACTCGGCCACTGCAGACTGAATCACGCTACATTGACTTCAGTCAAAGAAACATTATGCATCAAAACACATCTCATGGTGTTTTGATCACGATCTGACCTAACACTGGACACGCTCTGGTCCTCATAAACATGAACAATTAAACAAGGACGGTTCTTGTTATCTGATGTAAAACAAAACCATAACGTCGTTGTCCAGGTCTCTGAACCGTTTCTTGGCCTCCAGGTTCTCACCTGAATCATCTTCCTCTCCTCAAGAACGACTACGGTCCTCTTGCGTTCCAACCAAAATCTTGCTGTAGAGTTTTTGTTGCTCCTCTTTAAAAGTCTCTTTCACTTTCCCTCTTTTCAACCCACCGTCCCTGAAAAAAAAAAAAAAAACACATTTGTTTCAACTAAATTGTCATTTACCGAAAATAATAATAATTACCTAGTCTGGTTACCAGTTACCTAGAAGGGTTTGGGCTTTGTGAGCTGTCCAGGCTGGCAGATCAGCTCAAACCAAGCTCAAGACCAGACAATTTATGTTTAAACAAACAGTCAGTTATGTAACAGCTCATTTTAGTGTTTTTATTATTTTTCTTGGGCCTCAACAGATGTGTTTAACCTGTAAAAAAACTGCGCTTTAAGGCATTTTAGCACATATTTAAAAAGACATTACAGATTATTTAACAAGTCTGTAACCACCTAAGTCAATCAAAGAAATTCAGGTAATTTACTATAAAGAAGTTTTTTATTAATGTTTATGACTGTTATAGTGCCAGCTGTTTACCTCCATAAAACTTTGCATGCTTGTTTAGAGTCACCTGTCGCAAGTGCTCACACAGTTTTGTGAAGTTCTGAGTTTTCATTTAGGCTTTATAGGCTTTTCGGTATATTTGGACATGCCCCTTTTCTAAACGACCCCATTAAAGCTTCCCAAAGGGTAAATTTCAACATTTTTTGAAAATTATTGATCTACAAGGTCCAGAGAATTGTACTTCAGTGTTTTTTTTCCCCATGAAAAACCTGACTAGTTCACAAAAATAGTTTTTTTTACATCTTCTCAACCATTTGACAAATTTGACAGCAGTGGTTCTAGAGGCAAACTTGTTCAGAATGAGGAGGTCTATCATATGATATGAATATTGCGTGGATGTGAGAAAAAAAACAAAAAAAAAAACACGTGACGTACAATCATTTACGCCCTTGAAAATGGATATCGCTCCCCAGTGGCTGATTTCTCTCAAATTTCTCATGAGTCAATCAGGCCCACCAAATTTCATTCCGATTGACCTCCGCTGACCTTATCTAATAGGTACTCAAACTTCATGGGCCAATGGCAGCCATGTTTTTTGAGATCATCCTGCATTGGTTTGGTTCCGATCGGGCGAGAAACATAGGACTAGTTTGCAAAAGTAGGTTTTTCAAAAAATCCAAAATACCCAAAAATTTAACCAACAACACACAAGACACTTGAGCCTGTGACTAACAGTTTACAAGTTACGAGCAATTTCGTACTTTTGATCGCTGTAGTGCCCCCGTCAGGTTGACTGGGGCGAGCTTTGGTGACGTTGTTGGCAGCACAAGTACTACCATCCCTCCAAATTTCAAGTCTCTACAACTTACGGTTTGGTCTGCCTGATCAGTTTTACATGGAGATTGCCGATCCTTGGCCATTCTAACAATTACAATTGGGTTTAAGCGCTACACGTTCAAACCCCTAATTACAGTAAAAGACTGTAAAATTGCTATTTTTAATTGGTCAAAAGTAAATTCTCTTACTATATATGGTAATAAACTGTAATAATGTAACCAATGGGACATTTCATACAATATTCATATAAAATACAACCACCTACCCTACCTTTAAGATTCATCTTATTTTGTTAAATTATGTTTATTTACATTTTTTTTTTTTTTTTAGACAGACATGTCAACTGTCTTACCACAGAAGGTCCACCAGACCACCCTGTCTGGCAATGGCTGCTTTTACTCTGTTAGCAAACTGCACTGCATCTTCACCTTCCTGTAAGGAGACAAAAACAACCTTGACAAATCCTTTTAAAAAGTATTAAGTGTCTAAAATGTATTTTTATATTGGTTACAATTATTTACATACACAGTTAACCTCATGTTCATTTATAACTGCAGAAACAGCTATTATTTTTCTGAAAAGCAAAACAAACTATAAATACCCGGGACCCGTATGGGTTCGGGTCTATATTTTAAATGGTCAGCCAGGTCCAGGTCGGGTTCCAATCTATTACCTTGGGTCCCAGGTCTGTTTAACATTTGTGTGTAATACCCGAATTGATCGGAGAACACCGCACCCACCAATGATCAGTGTCGTTCAGCACATTGCATGTGTTTTGTAACTTGCGACTTGTAAAATTAGGATGAGAAAAGTGTGAGTGGGAAATAAGGTGGAAAAAAAAAACATGCGTGACGCAAAGTTAATGTTAGTACTGCAAGCGGATGGTATCAAGCAGTCTTTAAATTTCTCCTTTAAGCTTCGTAAGATTAACTAGGTGGAGCTTTAAGCAAATGGTTTGTATTGTTTTCTTTCACTGAAGAAGAGACGCACCTGTTATTGAACACGCACGATGGTGCAGTGCAGGGTATACGCAGGTATACGGCATACCCACTTCTAAATCCACTCTGATGTGCATCATTCAGTAGTGTCTTGCATTACCAAAATTATGACGGTCCACCACATGATATCAAATCCAGCCGCACGTGAATAAATGCAAATACTCCATAAAAGCAAGACCGTGGCGCCGGCTTCCTTTGAAATATGATTGCACCCACAGCCGCTTCGTCCTGCTTCGTGACAGAAATGCCACCTGCATGCGCAAGAGCATGTCAGGGGAGGTGCGCAGAGTGGGTAACATGATAATTAATTGTTGATTACTAATTTGAATCAGTTCATTATAACGAAAACAATACCTTAAATAAATTTAGAGTATACCCACTTCTCCAGACACCACTACACCACTGCGCACGCAGTAAAGTGAAACACACTTCTTGTTCTGTGTGTTTTTTGAAAAAAATAAAATAAAATAAAAATTGATCCGAGCTGGAATAATGAATAGATTAAGAAGGCTCTTTCATTTGGCAAGAGAGAGGAACAGCCTAACATGGACGGAAATGTTAGTGTCCAGGAGGATTGATCGCAGTCAGGACTACTAACAGTAGGTAAGCCAAAAAGTTTTCTTTGCAACCTGTTTATTGATTTGTTAATAGCAGTTTGCTGTGCAATATGTGCCGACCGGGTGCAGTCGTGTCTGTGTCTTCCGGATTCGGGTGCAATTTACGAATAACGGTCAGGTCCACGTCAGATCCGGGTAGTAAATTTAAGGCATTCAGGGTTTCTGCAGGTTTTATGAGAGTAAATTTAAGACTTTTTTAAGACCTTTTTAAGACCAATTAAAGAAAATTTAAGGAAAAACAAAATCGAAGAGAGAACAATACAGCAATATGTTCTCCAAGTATAATTCGAGTTTTACTTTAAAATGAGCAGCAATTCAGCGTCTAGCAATTGTTTGTTTTTAGTTCATTTAAGTTTTCCCTCTTTTCCTCCCTTTCATTCGGTAAAAGCGCTGTGCATATTTTACTTTCACTTGCGAATTAGCAGCAATTCCGCCTCAAGCAGTTGTTTGTTTCTTGTTTAAGTTTTCCCTCTTTTCTTCACTTTCCTTCAATTTTAAGTAGCTTGTAAAAGCGTTGTGCACATTTTTAGATCCCTGCATTTCAGCCCGACTGCCCTGACTTTTTATGCTACTTTCAGGAGAAGCCTAAAACTGACCTAGGGCCAGGTCTGTTTTAGGCTTCTCCTTATTTTCACATTTTATACATCCACCAATTATAGTGATGATATAGTGCTGGTGGAAACAACTCGAGACTTCACTTTCACTTTCGAGACCGGCTCGGAAGGCGTTTAGTGTCTCTGTTAGCAGTGCTTTATATAAAAGCACCGTTTGCAGTTCTGCATTCAAGCGCACGCAATAGGCTGAACCTTGCAGCAAAGCACCGGCAAAAGTTATTACCAAGAATGTGTCGGGGGTAAATACTAAGGCGATTTTTGAACTATTTATTAATAAACTAGTGTTTTCTGAGTCAGTGTCGCAGTTGCCGATCCTGACTCGCCATCTCCTCTTTGGACGCGCCTTTAGAGAGAAATGCATCTTTACAGATTAATTAGTGAAAGAGTTTTTGTTTTCGATTTGTTTTATTTCGTTAAAGTAGTACTTTAAAGCTTTCAATAGATATATTTATCATGTCTGTGAGGGATGTATTCGCTGAGTTTCGGTTCATTTTTGTGAAGCGCTCCTGTTGAGTCGACAGAAAGCGCATTACGTTTTTTTTTTTTATATAAAAGCACCGTTTACAACGTTTTAGTGATATAGTGAGTGCACACAAATAAAAGTACTCTTTACAGTTCCGAATAATGTATTACTCTTACATTTATAAGCAAAAATGACTGAAAAAAATGCAAGTGATCGCGCTGGCGCCGCATGTCCTGCAAAGCGCGCTTCAGCTTCCTCGGCACAAACGATTGGATATGCGCCCAATATAGCACAGATTTATCTAGGTTGAAACACTTAAACTAACATTGTTTTATACATGAACTGTTTTACATCTTTATAAATATGTTTTAAGGCAAGTCGTGATGATTTGAGAATCCGCCATGGTTTTGTCTTTTTAACCTCTCTCTTCTTGTCAGTCAGCTCGACAAACTCTCTTCACGTGATAAATGAAATCTGATCTGTGACTGTCCTTTGGCACGCTGCATTGAGAAGCCGCGTTCAGTTTTAATTGTATCATCTGTTCTCTAACTGAACTAAATTATTTTTATTACAATAACAAAAATCAAAACGACAAGTTTTTCTTCGGGTGACTGACAGACGAAGCAGCACATACCGCCATCTACTGCATATTGTTTCGTTAATATGGAGTGACCTAAGCCATGTAGCACAGAAGTTATGCTTTTGCTTCACTTTAAAATGAAATACATCAGGAAACAATCCCTCACGAAAATTAATGCCATGATCATGAACTTAAGACTTGCTGCTCTGATTTAAGACCTTTTCAAGGCCTTAATTCATGGAAAAGCGATTTAAGACTTTTTAAGACTTTTTTAAGACCCGCGGAAACCCTGGCATTTCTCGGGTCTGTACGGGTTCGGGTCCCACTTTCAAGTCAGGCTAAATACGAGTCCGGGTCGGTTCTGTGCAACAAATGTACATGGCGCTCTTCGGGTTCGGGTATGAATTTTTGGACCTGTGAGGACCTCTACTTCCAACAATATTCCAGTGATTTTCCAGAGAACTTTTGCAGCATTCAAGGTGGGGTGGATGACATTAGGAAAATGATTTACCTATGGTGACCATTTCAGGGGTTTTTTTGGGACGGGAGCCTTTACATGCGTTAAAAACAATGGTGTATTTGTTTATTTGCATGCCCACATGCAAACACAGATGTCCATTTCCAATCTGTGGTGGGTGGACAAAACTCCAAACCCACACGGGCTCATTTGTGCTTAATTTGTGTATTAAATGCACCCATGCAAAAATGGGATGGGCAGTGCAACTCATTCATACCACAGATTTTACTGCATTCACAGAGGATGTATGCGTGCACCTTACCTGGCGGCTCATCGGAGGCAGGTACCACACGCTGCAGACGATAGCCCAACTACTCATCATCCGGAGTAGGTAATTCACCATCCCAAACTTGCTGCTGTTCCAGAAAGCCTCCCCAAACCGAGGGTCATACTAAAAAAAACACAAATGCATGCAAATAAAATGCAGTGCAACCACCAGCACTATGCTGATGAAAAACAAAAAGACATTTTCTTACTCAAATATTCTTAAAACAAGAAAACAAGTTGTAGTAAAACCTGTTTTCAGATAATATTTCTTCAATTAAGTTTGTTTTGTTTAGAGGTTTAAAAGTTATATATAAAACGTAAAAATTTAAAACAAAACCTAAAATAAAAAAACACACATATATAGTCTTAATAAGTCGTAATGTCTTGCACAATTTTGCTTCTCAAGTAATCTTGTTTTAAGGATGTTAAGATGTTACTGCTGACAAATGCTGATTAGGACATCAACATCCTAATCATCAGCACTTCATCATTTTTCTTACCATACGAGCTGATAAAGAAAAAGAAGATGTACTGTAATGTTTGAAAACAGCTTCACAGCTCAGAACAAGAGTGAAATCATACAGCCTACCAGCTGCAGCGTAAAAAACAAAAGTGAAGTATTTATAGAGCATGACTGATAATTCAAAACAGTCGATAAGTTTGAAATTAATATGTCCAGTGTGTTTCAAGCGTAAAAGGTATGTGGATGGGCACTTATACAGAGGGTATTTGCACATGGAAATGATCAGTGAAAGAAAAGAGGACACTGTGGTATTGCTAGATTTTTACATTTTGAGAGACTTGATGCCAGGGTGTTGTGGGTGGTTTTAAACATGTTGCTATGCTGTTCTAAGATAGCTAGGTGCTTGCTTACTGGACCAAGTCAAAAAAGTCCACCCCCAAGTCCCTAGAGATGGCTAAGGTCTCTCCATCTATAGGATTTTTTGTTTTCGCCTGTATATCATCCACCAGCCATAACTCAGATCAACAAATAGCACACATAACTCAACATGTCTTCAGTTTTACAGTGGGGTTCAAAAGTCTTAGTGATTTTTTTTTATTTTTATGCATTTTTATGAGACCGGGCTCTCGAATCAGTACATTATAACGCAAACAATACCTTAAAAAGGAAAGGAAGCAGATTTTTGAGATCACATAATTTTAAACCGGTAAACTCCTGTTAAGTCCAAGGATCCAGTAAGTGAAAGCATTCAAACAGTAAGTTAAAAACAGCACTAATAATGCAGAGAATAGTGACTTATGCCCAGATGCCGGTAAATCATTCTTTTCAGGGTGTGTTTGGCTTAAAAGCAGGAATGTTTTATAATGAATGCTCGCTAAAGGTGTTTTATGCAGGGTTAGATAGTGATTCTGAATGGATCCATATAGTCGAGCGGTACAGTCAGGACTTGTGCTTATTTGTATTGAAAACGTTTATTTAATTATTGATTGATTGATTGAGGCACTATACATACATTGTAAAATATGAAAATTAAACTAGTACAGTCAGGACCAGAGGTTGCGCTAAACTTTAACAGGGTCGTAAAAATTCTGTCATATTTGTATTTAAAACGTTATTTAATGATTAATTGATTGACTGTGGCAATATACATTCCTTGTGAATTACACAAATTAAAATGTACTTATTTATTTATCTAATTTGGGGGGTACCAGCACTTCTTTTTTCACTTTAAGCACTGGCTACAACAATACTTTTTGTGCGCAAAGAAAACAAAATAACTTTATCGTCGGCTCATGCGTCGTGGTACTCATGAATGTGCGTCGAAGACTGACACAGAAAAGAAGAAATTGTTAAATAAAATAGTTGTTTTTGTTTTCTTTACGCACAAAAAATTATTCTCATATTCTCATGTGGACTATTGTTCTTACTACCTTTCTGGGCCTTGAACGTGTCAATTAAATTGCTGTTTATGCACGGTCAGAAAGCTCTTAGATTTCATCAAAAATATCATAATTTGTGTTCTGAAGATGAACGAATGTCTTGCGGGTTTGGAACAACATGAGGGTGAGTAATAAATGACAGAATTTTAATTTTTGTGTGAACCATCTCTTTAAAACAAAAGAGGACAAACCAAATACTATGACATTCATACTAATTATTTAATTCAACTTTTCACACAAATGCTGATAATGTAATTCGTAAAATAGCAGTATTTTCATTAATAGTCTCAGACTACATTGTGTATCATTTCGGTATCATTTATGATCATTGCATAAACATTACAAGACATGTTGTGCACCAGTATTGCATAATCATGTTCAAGGTTTGCTCATATCCCTAATACAGGGTATTAATTAGGGAAGTGAGATTTTCTGACCTTTATGGCGACTGGGTAGACGGTTGAGCCGATTTCAAAGCTTCCTTTCTTGAACATCATGACTGATGTGTTATTAATGCAGGTACCTGGAGACAATTTATACAATAAACACATGAAACATAGATAACACCATATTAACAACCAACATGTTATATATGTATATGAATTTGTAGAGAAACTTTAAAAAGTCTTTTACAGTAATTTGTTCAATCCAGGGTTCCCACACCTTGGTTAACTTCAAATTCAAGAACCTTTTAAGGACTTTCCAGGTCCAATACCCTCAAATTCAAAGACTTAATGTGGGGACACACTTCAAGCGAAAGCAAGGTTACATCGTGTTACCTTGTAAGATACGTTGTTACAGTTTTCTGGTGTTAAACACAACTAAGCAAAAAAAAACTTTTTTTGTGCATACATTTTAGGCCATATGACAGAGATCTGATATTCTATTTGTCGTATTTCTGTTTTGCATAAAACTGAAGAATATTCGGCTCTGCACCTGGCCAAGTGATGGTCCTTTTGGATCTCTGGCAAGCCATTCTTTGTAATCTTAATTATTCTAATTAAAAAGCCCCCAAAGTAGCGCAATGACCATATCCCATATCAAAACTCAAAATATTTCATTGCCATACCTAAAATGTATATTTTACAGTCACCTTTGTGCAGATTGATCATAAACACAGCTAAAAGGCTTCCTACCAGTGGCCATCACAAAACGTACAGTTCCATCACAGGCACAATGCAAAATGTTTCAATATAAGCATTTCAGTCAAATGTAATTTATGCAATATTTCAAACATTTAACCCACGGGAGAAAATCAACCCTTCACAACAGTGTAAAAATCGCGAAATTGAAAGTGAAAGTGAATAGTCGCTCAAAAGAGATTTGAATACTCCGCATAAGATAGTGGCTCCCTGATGCGCGAAAATTATATTCAATATTAGAATGATTGCGTGAACAGGCGGTAATGGCCCGAAATTCAGCGGGAGTGGGTTTATAAAACAGTCCCGCGTAGGGCTTTAATACAAAAACGCACACAATGAATGGCAACTGTAGAAAGCAAAAGCCGAATCCTGGACATTTTGGGCGATTTAGAAATCCCAGCCGGACACATCTGACCGGAGAGAATAATATGGCATTTTTTCCAGAAAACTTCTTGCACAAAATAAATTCAAGCCGTTTCAAGGACCTGTTTTTATGTATGTTTATTTTCAAAAACTTTCCAGGGCCTTGAATTTTTTTTTTTTTTTTCAGATTCACAAACTTTCAAGGATTTGAAGGACCTGTGGGAACCCTGTCAATCACAAACAAGCTAGACCCATCACATTCTTTCTCTACCTAAAAAAATAGTGTGATGAATTCACAATTTTCAACAGATACTGATTTTGAAGTATGAACATCCAGTATTTGTTTCCTGCTATCTAAAGTTATAATGCCTTTTAATTTACAAATACCTACTGTTCAAAAGTTTGGGGTCAGCAAGTTAAAATATATATATATATCTGTGACATGCAGCACAACTGCTCTCAACATTGATCATTATAAAGGATCATGTGACACTAAAAACTAGAGTAATGGCTGCTGAAAATTCAGCTTTGCATCACAAGAATTAATAACATTTTAAAATGTTTTAAAATAGAAAACTGTTATCGTAAATTGTAATTATATTTGACAATATAACTGATTCCACTGTATTTTTAATCAGATAAATTCAGCCTTGAAGAGACTTCTTTCAAAAACATTAAAAATCTTTTTAATGGTAGTGGATGTAGGAAAAAAACTTAGTAGTATCGCCTTCATATTAATAATAAATTCTGAAAGTGAGTTTAGCTCACCTTCTGGGAATATGAGGATGGGCAGTTTGCTTTTGTCTTTCACATGATCGCTCAACCTGAAATAAAACTTAATTAATGACAGTAATACAAATGATTCATATAAGTGTTATAAAAGCACAATTCAATGAGATATTTGAACTAATAATATGAAAATGAATATGTTGTTCAAAAGCCACAGAACAGGAGACAAGCTGTGATGTTGTGTCACCTTTTAGCCACTAGATGGCGATCTTTGACTTCTGAGCGCTCAAACCAAATGTGTGGACAAGCTTTCACCATAGATTTCTGAATGAGACCCATCAGACCCCCATGGATCTGTCCCACCTATAACACATACACATACAGTTAACCCTTTTAGTGCTTCTTTCTCACACACAACAAATACAGTTCCAGTCAAAACACACATACACACACTTACCATTGCATAGCATCCGTCACTGGCCAGTATAATGACGTCAATGGGTGATGTGTGGTTGGCGACACAGATGCCTCCATTCTTGGGTTTATTTTCACTGTCCCAGAGAAAGACAAATAGAGGAGATTGTGAGTAGAGAGTGTAAATAGTGGCAGAAGAAGCAAAGTAATGTGAGTTTATGGTAAACAGGCCAAACGTCATCTAATGAAAGTTTGTGCTGACATACAACAGTTCAGTAGAGTATTCTTCATGCGGTTATGTTGTCACTAAACCCTTAATGTCCCTGTGAAAGGAACTAGTTTGACTGGTCAAGGGAGAGGTCCTAAGAGAACGACTTTTCTTCTTTTCTTTATTCTTATCGTAGTTGTGAAAAAAGAGAAAATGAGATAGAAAGAGAATGCATAGGAGGACAGTGACCTGAAATACCACACATGATCACATCAGGGCGACGCAGGAATGACAAGCTGAGATAATGACAAAGAAGGCATTGGAGGAGTTCAAATTCAGCTGAAGGCTGGCCTGACATCGAAACACCAAGCCCCTGTTAACTTGCTGTAACCATTCGGGTGTTATGACGTCTGACCTCATTCTGTTTGTGTGTCAGATAACATCAGAATCTAAATGTTCCTGCACCATTGATACAGAACACGCTAGAGTTAATATTCTCAAACACCAGCTCTCATTCACTGTAACTGCATGGACAAGAGTGACTAGTACATTCTTCAAAATTTCTCCTGTGCCAAGGAACTTCGTCAGGTTTGAGGAGCTACTATGGAGAGAACTGTGAGAAAATGATTGTGAGCATGTGATTTTGAATGCACAATTTAAGCGTATCCGTGTATTTATTTGTGTAATTGTGACTGTGTGGCTGCCTGACTGAGAAGGTGTGTGTGATTGTGCGTGAATGTGACTGACTGATTGTTAGTGTCTGATTGTGGGAATGACTGTGAGCATGTGATTGTAAATGTGCATGTGTGCGATTCTGAACGTGTATGTGAGTGTTTCTGTGAGCTAGTAATTGTGAGAGCATGTATGTGATTGTGTGTGTGTGTGTGTGTGTACATGAGTGTTTGTATGATTGTGAGAATCTCATTGTGAGAGTGATGGTGAGCACATCATTGCAGGTGTGTGTGTGTGTGTGATTGTGAGCATCGGATTGTGTGAGTATGCTTGTGATGGTGCATGTATGTGAGTGTTTGTGAAAATGTGATTGTGAGCGTATGTGTGCCTTTTTGCGAGTGTATGATTGTGTGAATCTCATTGTGAGAGTGATGGTGAACACATCATTTTGAGTGTCTGTGTGTGTGATTGTGAACATCTAGGTTTGAGAATATGTGTGTAATTGTGAATGCAGCGAGCATGTGATTGTGAGCGTATATGTGTGTTTATGGGAGTGTTTGTGTGTGTTTATGGGAGTGATGGTGAGCACATCATTGTATGTGTGTGTGTGTGTGTGTGTGTGTGTGTGTGATTTTGAGCATCTAGTTGTGAGGGTATGCTTGTGATTATGCATGTGAGTGTTTGTGAGAATATGCGAGCATGTGATTGTGAAAATATGCACATGATTGGGTATGTGATTGTATTATTGTGAAAATCTCATTGTAAGAGTGATGGTGTGCATATCATTGTAAGTGTGTGTGTGTGTACACTTGTTTTTGCTACATTGTGGGGACCAAATGTCACCACAAGTATAGTAAAACCTGAAATTTTTGACATTGTAGGGACCGGACAAAATGTTAAAAAATGACTAAAAATAGTAAATGATGTTTATCTAAAATATGTAACAATGCAAATATGTTTTCTGTAAGGGGTAGGTTTAGGGTTAGGGTTAGGTGAGCTGATGGACAATATTTTTTTGTCAGTATAAAATCCATAGAAGTCTATGGAAAGTCCCCACAATTCACAAAAACAAACGTGTGTGTGTGTGTGTGTGTGTGATTGTGCGAATCTGATCGTGAGAGTATGCTTGTGATTGTGCATGTATGTGAGTGTTTGTGAGAGTATGTGTGCGTTTATGTGTGTTTGTATGATTTGAGAATCTCATTGTGAGAGTGATGGTGAGCACATCATTGTGAGCGTCTGTGTGTGTATGTGTGAGATTGTAAACATCCAATTGTGAGAAAATGTGTGTTATTGTGAATGTATGCGAGCATGTGATTGTGAGCCTGATTGTAATGGTATATGTGTGATAGTGTATGTGATTGTATGATTGTGAGAATCTCACTGTGAGAGTGATGATGTCCACATCATTGTCTATGTGTGTGATTATGAGCATCTACTTGTGAGTATGCTTATGATTGTGCATATATGTGTGTTTGTAAAAAATTGTGTGATTGTGAGGCTGATTGTGAGAGCATGTGTGTGTTTATGTGAGTGTATGATTGTGAGAATCTCATTGTGAGAGTGATGGTGAGCACATCATTGCGAGTGTCTATTTGTATGTGATTGTGAACATCTAGTTGTGAGAGTATGCTTGTGATTGTACATGTATGTGTGTGTTTGTGAGAATATGTGCGTGTAATTGAGAATGTATGTGAGCATGTGATTGTGAGCCTGATTGTGAGAGTATGTGTATGATTGTGTATTTGACTGTTTGTATGATGGTGAGAACCTCACTGTGAGAGTGATGGTGAGCACATTATTGTGAGTGTCTATGTGTGTGATTGTGAGCATCTGATTGAGATAGTAAGCTTGTGACTGCATATATGTGAGTGTTTGTGAGAATATGTGTGACTTTGAATGAATACAAGCATGTGATTGTGAGAGTATGCATAATTGTAAGAATCTTTTTGTGGGAGTGATGGTGAACAAATTTGGAGTGTGCATCTGATTGTGAAAGTATGCTTGTGATTGTGCATGTATGTGAGTGTTTGTGAGAACATGTGTGTGACTGTGAATGTATGCAAGCATGTAATTGTGTATGTGACTATGACTTTGAGAATTTCATTGTGAGAGTGATGGTGAGCACATCATTTTGACTGTCTATGTGTGTGATTGTGAGCGTATGCTTGTGATTGTGCATGTATGTGAGTGTTTGAGAATATGTGTGTGATCGTGAATGTATGCAAGAATGTGATTGTAAACATTTATGTGATTGTGAGCCTGATTGTGAGAGTATGTGGATGATTGTGTACGTGATAGTTTGTATGATCTTCTGGGTGTGAGCATCTGAAAGTAAGAGCTTATAGGCGTGTTCATGAATGTGCAATTTCAGATTGCACACTGACCCAAAATGCCAAGGCTCCAGATGGTTGGAGATTTCCAGATAGTATGTGAATGTTTTTCACACATCTGTGATGCTTAAAATATTTTCTTACCTGTGATGGTATGTGATGATAGCAGTCAGCGCTCTCACACAGATACGGTAACACATCAGGTGCACTTTCTCACTGAGAAAATTTTTCATGCTGCAAACACACGTTAACATCTGTTATTTGCCTTAAAGATATGTTGGTTCAGCACTAGTCTAAAAAAGAAAAACAAGTGACAAAAAAAAATCATATATATTTTTATCTAAGTAAGTTTCCTACCTTCCGTTGGGCAGAAAACCAATCATGGTAGTGAAGACAACCAAAAGGCTCACTCCTGTGATTGCTAATGTTAACCTGATAAACCGAAAACAAGACATTTCAGCTCAAACACTTTCAACTCTTTTTAACTTAAAAGTGCACAGCAAGTTTTGTTTGCATTTTTCTGAATTTGTGAAACCTATGAGGATGCAACCTACTCTATGTGAATTTTTTTAATATAGAGTATTCATATAAATGTATATTATTTTATTTAGTTTTTTTTCGTAGAACTTTTTTAAGCAATAAATGCACCTATAATATAAAAGTCACGTTTTTAACTTTTTAACCTGTGACTTTAATTGGAGATACAAGGAAAGAACAGGACATTAATGACATGAAATAGAGAGACTGTAATATGTCACAGGTCAAATATAAACCTACACAGCTATATGATTATAACAGTTCCAAGAACACACACACACTCCCCAACGCACCACAGCTCTGACCCAATGCATGCTGCTGAAAAATTTAAGCAATGACACTGAGCATTTAGGTTTCTGACCATGATTCAATTAATCCCACAATACCCAGGTGAGAACATCTGATTAAACAGAGCTCAGATACCAGGCGCTCTTCCTCATCTCAAATGTGCACACGGGACAGTGAGGAGTTTCTATTAAAGAATGTGGGTTAAGGCCACGGCCCTGACTGACATTAATCCTACACAAGCTCCATATGGCCCTGAGGGGCGGCAGAATTAGCCAGTATTTTAAGACGCTAAATTCAGACTTGTGTACCAGAATAGAGCAAGCGTCTTAGGGTGGACCAGTTAGAATGATGTCAAATTATAATGTCAGCCAATCACCAGCCATTATTTTATTACACTGTAAGTTACAAGAGCTGGTTCCTCTGTTCAGTTATATGACATAGGGGCGCCTATAAGTATTATAAGGGGAGAGTACTTAATGTACTGAAACCACAATGAACCATGTCTTTGCTGGATTGTTTTGTCACAGATATGTAAATGAGAGTAACGGTAGTTTCCTTCAGCTCCTTTCTTCATGAAGCAACTGTTTCTAATTTGAATACTCTGTGCAATGTCTCCCTCAAACAAAAACATCCCTTGGCGATACCAGAAGGTACGTTAAAGATTACCAGTGCACATGTTGGCAGTGGCCTCATTTTACTTAATTTACCTGAGGGGCAGCAGGAATCCATAACGGATGACAACACCGAGACCCCACAGCACTGTTAGTCTGGTGCTAATGTGATGGAAGTTATAGTTGCTCCTGGTCAGCAAGTTCCACGACTCAAGCTCCTCTGCTGAGAAACATTTGGTAACCTCATCGTCTACGATGCTTTCAATGCCACGGCGGCAAAAGTAAAAGGTGTCTGACATTTCAAATTCTGACGATGAAGGGGAGGGGCCTGTGGTGGTGGAGGCGGAGCCATTCAAATCCCGGCTGCTGCCGTTCCGCCGAATCCCTTTGAGCTCCTCTTCCAGCGATGTTGGTTCTTTAGCAATAATGCCTGAGATTAAATAAAACATACAAAATCAAAATCCAGGAATCCGGAAATTATATTTTTATTTGCAACTGAATTGACAGACAGATGCATGTGGGGCTGTCACGATTCCTCAATTCAATTCGACTACTTGATTTTAAAAAATCCTTGACTGCAATTTGCCCAAGTCGAGTAACTGACCAAAAAAAAAAAAAAAACAGAAGTGGTGTATTATACGGAGGAGAATCGATGAAAACGCATTATTAGCCTGTTTTCCAAGGCTGCATGATATTAAAATTAAAATAATTTTAATCCATTTAAAAATAATAAATGCAATGCAGATTTAATATATGCGCTTTAATTATTTACATGCTTGTACGTTGTGTACGTGCATGTCAGAGCGTCTCCGTTCACAATAAATGCTGCTCCACACAAACTGTTATCATTTACATGTGTGGAGCATCTCAAACTCCATCTCTGCATATTGTTGTGAGTTTGGGTTTAATATAATGTTCATCTGGGAACACAAAGTGCGCCATTTTATCAGATTTGTAAGGTAAATCACTAATAAACAATATCTTTCTAAACATGCTAACTGTTCATTGCAATTTCAGAATAAAAGTTTAAACCCTCTCTATGAGTTTACACATTTTAATTATTGAATATTATTAAATATTAAAGACTAAATATAAAAATTAAAGATTAAGTGGACATTTGAATTAAATGTTGTTTAGTCAATATTAAACAAGGATTAGATTGTGCTGTAAAGTGTAAAAACAATCGTCAGGCTTGGCACCCTCTGCAGGCATTTGTGATAATGCATAATGTACATTTCTTCTTTATGTATTTTAACAGTTTTGTTCAATAAAACTATATGAATACTTTATTTTGATATTTCATTTGCACTAGTTATTATTGCCTCATTGCTATTGTATATGATTTTAAAGAGCTATTGTTCATTAAGATCTGTTTTTACCACCAAAAAATGATTACTCAATCATCAGAATAATCAACCATTTACTCGATTAACAAAATAATCACTAATAACAGCTCTAGCTGCATGATCTTTCTGTTGACAGGTAAACTGACAAAAACACCACAGTACACATCTCATGAGATCAACTTGGCACTTGGGGCACACCAAAACAAGCAATGTCATTCAGATCAACAAGCAGATGAGCACACAGCAGAAGCGATAGATCATTTTCCCACAGGTGTAACAGCACACAGTGTTTACAAAGCTACGAACACACGTACCATTAAGACTGTAAGGCTTGTACAGAAGATGGTTCTTCTCTTTGGCTCCTCTTTCCATCCTCACTGTGGCCCACTAGAAAATAATAAAAACAAACTCAATTTAATGCAGTCTTACAACTGCAACATCATAGTTAGGGCCTGAGCACCTAATGGAATTGCTCAGATTCTCCTTCTCCAAAATGAATTGCATTTTTGAGGGCCTAAACATGCTCGAAAACTCATGAAACTTTGCACACACGGCCCAGAAGTGGTGAAATATTACATTTGATGTGGGTTTCAGGAGTGGGTGTGGCAAAATGGCTCGATAGCACCACCTATAAATTGTCAATGAAGTACCCCTCGAGCGATGTTTCACATACATGTACGAAATTCGGTAAACACATGTAACACACCAATACCTACAAAAAAGTCCTTCGGTACGAAGTCCCAACAACAAATTTGGTCAGTGTAATCTAAAGCCCTTTGTGATGTTAAATTGCTAAGATCTTGAGTTGTCATTGAAGGGCGTGTCTGTGGTGGCCTGACAAAAATGTTATGTTTTTCAGTGAAACAGGAAGTTGTTATAATTCAGGCATATAATATACGATCTACACCAAAATTCACGTTTGATAAGAGTCCTGTCCTAAGCACATGCCTATTACCATATTCAGTTATAGTCATAGCGCCACCTGCTGGAAACAGGAAGTGGCATGTTTTACGCTCTAACAAACTCCTCCTAGAGATTTAATGACATCAACATTATATTTGGTCAGTCTAATCGAAAGGCCTTTGCAAAGTTAAATTTCGAAGATCTTGAGTTTACGTTAAAGGGTGTGTCTGTTGCGGCCTGACAAAGTTTGATGTTTCGCCATGGGAATAGAAGGTGTTGTAACTCAGCCATACATTGTCTGATCTGCCCCAAACTTCACACATTCGATAAGAGTCCTGGCCTAAACACATCTAGAGGTCATTATTATGTTATAATCATAGCGCCACCCGCTGGCAACAGGAAATTACTTGTTTTACACTAACTTAAACATGCAATGTCTGATCTGCACCAAACTTCACAAGTTTGGTAAGAGTCCTGGCCTGAAAACATCTAAAGGCCAATATTTAGTTATAATCATAGCACCACCTGTTGGGAACAGGATATGTCATGCTTTGCACTAACTCAAACATACCATGTTTAATCTGCACCGAACTTCATGTTCTATAAAAGTGCAGGCCTGAACACATCTAAATGACAATATCCAGTTATAGTCATAGTGCCACTATAGCAACATAGTGACTTTGACATATTCCTTCTATATTTACCACTTTAAATGCATACTGTCCACCATTTCCCATTTTACTAAAACCACCAGGTGGTGGTGAGCCCGGGTCCGAGGGCCCTTTCAACGCTGCTTGCAGCTTTAATATTGTTTTACTATTGTAAGAATTATCTTAATTAAATTAATAAGATATTATTATTACATAAAAGTAATATCTAAATATTCATATGTATACAAATACTATTATAATCTTCTCAAATGAACATAAATTATAAATTCTGAAACTTTAACTAAACTCTTAAATACAGCAAAAATAAAACACTAACTAAACCACAGTGAAATGATTTCAGCCTCACCACCATTAAGCTTTCAACAACTTATTTAGTCTTTAAAAAAAAAGTCTGAGTGTGCAAGAGCACGATTAAAAACCCCATTCAAAAAACCCATTGACTTCAGCTGCAGTAACTCGTTTCCGGGTTTTTGGCCTACAAAAATATGCCATCCCTCCAGCGCTCTATTATATATCTAATGTACAGTCAGACAGTCATTATCGCAAAATAAAACTCATATACTTCCCCAATGGATTATATCATAATGGACCTTAAAATAAAACTGCTTGTTTTATGATTTGAAAACTCATTGCAGTGGACTGTAGCACAAACACACACACACACACACACACACACACATACATACATACTGAATGTTCCCTAAGGGAACAACAAGCACTTTATTGAAAAGCTGTGGGAGGAGGAATAATGTCAGTATGTTAATTCAGGCATGTGGAGCACACAATGCACACAATTGACTTACTGCACTAAGAATCAGAAAACACTGAAGGGCTGCTATTGATATCTTGCAAAATTAATACAGGATTTGCTTGAACTTCAATGCCTCAGTGTTAACCTATTAGTGTGTTTTATTTCGCTATTTGAAGCAGGGGTTCTTCTAATCTGTAATAAAAGTACTTTGAGGTTGAGGACAGAATATAGACCCTATATTGTTCCTGGAGCTCATGGTGCAGTAAAACTTTGCAACCCTAAATATGCAGCTCAAACTGCAGAGCAGTAGGTGCTACGCACATTCAGGAATACCACTTTTTAGCATTTTACTTACTTTTTTTTTTTAGGAACAACATTATCTATCGAACTTCCTCTTTATTGCTTCCTCATGACTAGGCTGCACAAGCTGAATGTTGTGTAACATCCAAACAACATGACGTTTAACTAGAACTTCTCCTATATTTCAAGAAAGTCTCCTGCTTGTTTTTGGAAATATACATGTTTCCAGAAGTTTCAAGCAGCAGGACGAGTGTCACACGCATGTCTGCTCTTGCAGTGGGAATGCACAACCAGTTACATAACAGCTTCAGTCGGACGTGAGGTAATGTAATGTTGAATTTAATCAGCCACAGCTGGAGAAGAGCAGCCCCTCAGCTCTTCCCTCCACCTCCACGCCTGTCTCTCAACTCCTTCTCTATGATTATAATATTGGGGGGAAACAGTGCTGGTAAAGGAAGCAAATGATGCATTTTCTAGAAACATTAACCAGATGTGATTAACGTCTTTCTCATCCAGATCTCATTTCTTTCACTTGGCCTGTGTTCATATCTAGATCCCAGTAGGCTCTGGACCAATTAAAAATGCAAACTGTGCACTCAACTCCCAACTCCATCTACATCTTATCAAACGGCCACAATAACGTAAGAGTATGAATATGTAAAAAATGTGCTCTGGATGCATATGAGAAGTTCACACTACCGAGTGCTCTCCATAAATTAAAAAGTACCATGTTAGTACCATAGTTTTTTGGACATGGTACTGTGATAATACTGTTCTACTGATCATAATTTTTTTTAACATGATAGTACCATGATAATAATTGATAAACCTTTGAGTGCATATACATTTTAAATATTTATTTACTTTATATTTTAATTCTAAAACACACTTAAAGCATTAGTTCACTTCCACAATTAAAATTTCCGAATAATTGACTAATCCCCATGTCATCCAAGATATTCATGTCTTTATTTCTTTCGTCGAAAAGAAAGGTTTTTGAGGAAAACATTCCAGACTTTTTCTCCATATTGTGGACTTCAATGTGTATTTGCAGTTCGAAGGTCCAAATTGAATTTTCAATGCGGCTTCAAAGAGCTCTGCCATCCCAGCCGAGGAATAAGTGTCTCATCTAGCAAAATGATCGTCAGTTTATGAAAAAGAATATTTTATATGTGTGTATATATATATATATATATATATATATATATATATATGTATATACATACCTATATATATATATATATATATATATACACACATATATATACATACATACATACATACAGGTGCATCTCAATAAATTTGAATGTCGTGGAAAAGTTAATTTATTTCAGTAATTCAACTCAAATTGTGAAACTCATGTATTGAATTCAGTGCACACAGACTGAAGTAGTTTAAGTCTTTGGTTCTTTTAATTGTGATGATTTTGGTTCACATTTAACAAAAACCCACCAACAAATTAGAATACTTCATAAGACCAATAAAAAAACATTTTTAGTGAATTGTTGGCCTTCTGGAAAGTATGTTAATTTACTATATATGTACTCAATACTTGGTAGGGGCTCCTTTTGCTTTAATTACTGCCTCAATTCGGCGTGGCATGGAGGTGATCAGTCTGTGGCACTGCTGAGGTGGTATGGACGCCCGGGTTTCTTTAACAGTAGCCTTCAGCTCATCTGCATTTTCCTCTTGACAACACCCCATAGATTTTCTATGGGGTTCAGATCTGGTGAGTTTGCTGGCCAGTCAAGCACACCAACACCATGGTCATTTAACCAACTTTTGGTGCTTTTGGCAGTGTGGGCAGGTGCCAAATCCTGCTGGAAAATGAAATCAGCATCTTTAAAAAGCTGGTCAGCAGAAGGAAGCATGAAGTGCTCTAAAATTCCTCGGTAAACTGGTGAAGTGACTTTGGTTTTCAAAAAACACAGTGGCCCAACACCAGCAGATGACATTGCACCACAAATCATCACAGACTATGGAAACTTTAAACTGGACTTCAAGCAACTTGGGCTATGAGCTTCTCCACCCTTCCTCCAGACTCTAGGACCTTGGTTTCCAAATGAAATACAAAACTTGCTCTCATCTGAAAAGAGGACTTTGGACCACTGGGCAACACTCCATTTCTTCTCCTTAGCCCAGGTAAGACGCCTCTGATGTTGTCTGGGGTTCAGGAGTGGCTTAACAAGAGGAATGCAACAAATGTAGCCAAATTCCTTGACACGTCTGTGTGTGGTGGCTCTTGATGCCTTGACCTCAGCCTCAGTCCATTCCTTGTGAAGTTCACCCAAATTCTTGAATCGATTTTGCTTGACAAGCCTCTTAAGGCTGTGGTTCTCTCGGTTGGTTGTGAATGTTTTTCTTCCACACTTTTTTCTTCCACTCAACTTTCTGTTAACATGCTTGGATGCAACACTCTGTGAACAGCCAGCTTCTTTGGCAATGAATGTTTGTGGCTTACCCTCCGTGTGAAGGGTGTCAGTGATTGTCTTCTGGACAACTGTCAGATCAACAGTCTTCCCCATGATTGTGTAGCCTAGCGAACCAAACTGAGAGACCATTTTGAAGGCTCAGAAAACCTTTGCAGGTGTTTTGAGTTGATTAGCTGATTGGCATGTCACCATATTCTAATTTGTTGAGATTGGTGGGAATTGGTGGGTTTTTGTTAAATGTGAGCCAAAATCATCACAATTAAAAGAACCAAAGACTTAAACTACTTCAGTCTGTGTGCACTGAATTTATTTAATAAACGAATTTCACAATTTGAGTTGATTTACTGAAATAAATCAACTTTTCCACAACATTCTAATTTATTGAGATGCACCTGTATATACATATATATATATATATATATATATATATATATATGCCACGCTCCCTCAAAACTTGCAACATCTGTGTGCTGTGTGATAAAACTGCACATTTTAGAGTGGCCTTTTATTGTGGCCAGCCTAAGGCACACCTGTGCAATAATCATGCTGTCTAATCAGCATCTTGATATGCCACACCTGTGAGGTGGATGGATTATCTCGGCAAAGGAGAAGTGCTCACTAACACAGATTTAGACAGATCTGTGAACATTATTTGAGAAAAATAGGCCTTTTGTGTACATAAAAAAAAGTCTTAGATCTTTGAAAAATGGGGGCAAATTAAAGTGTTGTGTTTATAATTTTGGTCAGCATATGTAAAATTAAAAAAATACATCAAATCACCATTATACCCAGTAAATAGCAGCAGATGAACACTTATAGGCTTATTAGTCATTCATTTCTACTTTTTGCTTTATATTTTGAAATTATAAAATCATTATTAAAAAATACCAAATCATCAAGATATCTGATTCTGTCAGTTTTACACTTTTTTGTGTATGAACTGAGAAAAGTCACAAAATGCCCTGAAAAACACAAACTTTTCATCAATTTGCAACTAAATCACACATAACCACTGAAGTTGTCTGTCAGTTCTGTATATCCCCTTTTTCAAATCGAGCCATTCTCAGACGCCTGTTGTTGTGGCGTCACACCCACAGAAGCCGCTCCCACAATAGTTCATTGACGTGAGCATTTTACCTCAGATCAGCTGTAACAGTCCGACCTCTTTGTTTCGATGCCGAGCAGGGATGTAAGTTGGACAAGAATATCTCAGATTGAATGACTGAGGTGTTGTGTTGCTGGATGTAATAATGAACATAGTGGTCGTCATTTACTCCCAACATCTGAGCTGCTGAAGATGCAGTGGATTACGTTTGTTTGTGAAGGGAATGCACCTCCCGATCTACATATATCCGTCTATGTTCGCGCAATCATTCATGATCCAGCTTCACTTACAGCAGAAGTGAGTATAAGGGTTTTTTTATGAATCTTTGCGATCGCCTTTCCTAATAATGTGCTAGTTAGCAAGTTTAGAGGCTAAACGCTAAATGCAGAGCAGTAAAGGCTCGTCACTCCACAGAGAGAAGAGAGAGGCGGGGCGAGCAGAGCTCATTAACATTTAAAGCAGCCTTGACCAGAATGAGATGATTTTTGCAGAGCTGATTTTGGCAAGGTAAAAAGTGTGTTGTTTCACACAACCATCGAGAATTTTTAACCAAAGTATATTATGTGCAGTGTCCTTGAGTATTATGAAAGGCGCTTATAAATAAAATGTATTATTATTATAGACTTTTCATTAAGATCCTAAAGAAACTTGTAGAAAATGGGCATCCGATGACCCCTTTGAAAAAAAAAAAAAAGTACATTTTTATTATTATTATTTTTTTTTTTTAGAAAATGACCGATCATTTAAGATAAGACCCTTATTCTTAAACTGGGATTGTGTAGAGCCCTTTAACACTGCATTGAAACTGCAACTGAAACTCCCTATTGAAGTCCACCATACGGAGAAAAATCCTGGAGTGTTTTCCTCAAAAAACTTAATTTCTTTTCAACTGAAGAAAGAAAGGCATGAACATCTTGGATGACAAGGGGTTGAGTAAATTATCAGGAAACTCTTATTCTGGAAGTGAACTAATCCTAAAGTTTATTTTTTAAAATGCTAACAATCAAATAATAATGTTAAATGTAATATTTTGCGAATATATCAATGTTTCCTACTGTAGTACATTACATGTTGCGATGCCTAAATGATTTATAGTATTTAAAACAACTGATTTAATTTGATTGAATGATTGGTTATTCATCTCTATCAACTCCCTACAATCCAGTAAACAAATGCCTGGCCACAAATAAATGAGAGTCAACAACAGAAATTTTCCTAACCATCCTGAAAGAGAACAAGATGACCTCACACTCACCTCAAACACCTTGAGCAGCGTCTTCATGTAGAGGTTACGGATACCGAACGACAGACCGAAAATGGCAGGAACGATGATGAAGACCAAGAGCAGTGTGAACCAGACAGTGAAAGAGATGCCCAACAGCATACACAGCAAATTATTGAATGGAGACATAAAAGGCCCCATCTTTACAAAATGAAAAAGTGCTCTGTTTTTAGAAAGAAAATAAATAAATTAGAAAAGGAAGGTGGACACCCCAAAAGGCAGCTTTCTCAGGCACTTTTAGGGTCAAAGTCTCCAAAACACAAGGTGGTACGAGTCCATAAAGATGACAAGTGACATCATAAAGTCTTTCATTCCCACTGCTGCACGACTGGATGAAGCAAACACATCATTCTGCGTGCAGCCCTGCCCAGGGGCGATTTACTTTGCTTTTAATGATGCATATTCTTCAACACTGGCAATTCAGATGCCTGTAGGCTCACATAAGTTGGCAGGTCTTCACTCAGAACTCTGAAATGAGAGAATGTGAAGAAAACACAAACAGGTAAAGGATTACAATTCACTCAAGTACAGGCTTATTCAAATCAAACCGATAGTGACTGAACACACCAAAGTAAACGCAACAGGTTGATAACAAAGCCAAACAAAGTGGCCTGGAGTTACACTCAAACAAGGACACATTTGAGTCACAGAGCTCCCATGAGTACAGTGGTGGGAGACAGACTTATGTAACGGAGAAGAGAAGAGAAGAGAAGAGAAGAGAAAGAGAAGAGAGAAGAGAAGAGAAGAGAAGAGAAAGACTAATGCAACTCAGTCTGAATTTTACTCAAAGTACCCAACCAAAAGTATACACACAATACAATTTTTTTGTTAACTAAAACAAAACTATTTCAGTAATTGAAATAAAGCTAAAATAACAGAAAACATGAACACTAGACTTTTTTGTGAACCTAAAAAGCTTGAAATTCAAGACGTTGCCTTGGCAAATAACTGAAATAAATTAAGCTTAAGTAATAAAGTTAACAAAGCAAAAATAAAATTATTTGAAGCTATATATAAATAAAAAGCGACATAAAAGCTATAAATAAAAGCTATATATAAATAATATTTAAATATAAATAAGTAATATATAAATATTTAAATATAAATAATATATACAAATAAAAAGCTATAAATAATAAAAACTACAAAATTAAATATTATAAATAATATAAAATAATAAAAATGAAAGCACAACTAATTACTACAACCCAATATACTCAATATTCAAATTAAAATAAAATCTGAAAATATAAAAGCTTAATCCTCAATATTAATAAAAAATATAAAGGTACTGTACATAAACAATACTAAAATGTGACCCTGGACCACAAAACCAGAGTAGTCATAAGTAGCACAGGTATATTTGTAGTAATAGCCTTTTATGCCAGAAATGATTAGGAAATTAAGCAAAGATCATGTTCCATGAAGATATTTTGTAAATTTCCTACCGTAAATATATCAAAACGTAATTTTTGATTAGTAATATGCATTGCTAAGAACTTCATTTGGACAACTTTAAAGGCGATTTTCTCAATATTTTGATTCCATATTTTCAAATAGTTTTATCTCTGCCAAATATTGTCCTAACAAACCATACCTCAATGGAAAGCTTATTTATTCAGCATTCGGGTGATGTATAAATTGTGGTCCAGGGTCACAAATAACACTGTCTGAAACTGACTAAAGAAATAAGAGGTACAATCAAGATTTTCACTTCAGTAAATTTGAAGCATTATGCAAACAACTAAATTATTATTAATTTTTAAGTCCTGACCTTAGCAGTGATCTTTAAAAAATCCAGGTACATTATTGTCATAATTTAGCTAAGAATAATTCGGAATTTAATGGTTTAAAATTATTTGCTTTATGTTAAAAGAAAGTGAACGACAATTATATTTCACATTAAAAAGCAGTTCACTGACTGTTTTAAATAAAAAAAAATACATAAGTACAATTAATTCGAGGTTTAAATAACATTAAACAGGGTAAAACTTTCCTTAGAAAGGTAGTTGATTAGCTATAAGTTTCAATAGGACTTGAGTACAATTATTCAAAATACTTGAACCGTAATAGTAATAATAAAGTACAATTCCTCAAGTACTTACACTTCAGGTTATTGTATCGCTCTTCGGGGAAAAAAAAATAATCCACTACATGACTTTATAAGTAGGTAATCTCTGCCAGCTAAAGCTTTTTAGCTGAAAGCTGGTTGATAACGGACTGAGCAGCGGATCGGCTGAATGTCTTACCGATCATTTTACAGACACGCCGCTCACCCGAGCATCACGTGAGCTGGTATCTATAGAAGCACTTACTCGGCGATTTATGGAGCTGCTTCGTTTTCAGGCAGAAGGCGCGGCTTCCTCATCGTGCTCACCCGACACCGGCAGAACAGACTGTCACGGAAAGGATGCGAGACCGAAGATCCGCATGTCGTGAGTGACGTACAAACTGACGCGTGTCTCTGACCACACCACGGGAGTTTTCGTATGAGGCAGACGGATGTCTTCCTTCAGGGGGCGCATAGAGGCTCAGAAAACACAATCCTCCACTGCGACACATTCAAACCTCAAAGCGTTTTTTGTCTCCATGGAGTAATTTGTATTTTAAAACGAATCATGATTTATATTCTGAAATTGGAAGAATTCGCTCTAGAAATGGTTAAAATATATTTTATAAAGTAGCTAGTAAGCACAAACGAATGTGATTCGTTGATCCTCAGAAGCGCTGAGAAAAGTAACAGGTTTTATGTGACCACGCCATCGACGTTCTCCTTCCGGCTTCCGCTACAGGTTGAATAATAATTCATATTTTTACAACAAAACTGAGAAGCTCAAATAGCATTTCATTTAACAACAACAACAAAACAGTTAAAAAATTAAATATGAGAATTATTATATATCTGACCAATTAGAGACAGCTCTGATGACATATCAGCGAGTCAAAACCGCTTTTTAGAGACCAACAACTTATAGTCTTTATGTAGCGTACCTGGCCAAGATACCGAAAAAATAACTTTTAAATCCTAAAAAGCTAAAATAACTGATTTCAAAAAGCATAAGAACTAAAAATCCACCAGGTGGTGCTGCAGCACTGTATTTAATGTCAATGGCAATTATATTTTTTGCCTCAGAAACAATTATACGGTCCAAAAAGCTACATTGTGTAAAACTACACACTAAAAGCAAAGCTAAAACTGTAAAAAAAAAAAAAAAAAAAAAAAAAAGGATTTCAGTTTATTGTGAATACATAACTAGTCTCATAATGTTTAAGGTAGATTTAACCACTTCCTAATGAATAACAATATTGCATGTGCTTATAAACATGTATGGGTCATTCTAAAGAACTGGTTCAAAATGTATGCAAATTGCATGATATCCAAGGTATACATTTCTAGTAATTGTGCAGTTAATTCTCATGTTGTATTTTCAAAACGTTTTGGAATATTTTTCCTCTCCCTAAATTTGTCACTATAGAAACACAGTAATATAAAATTTAATAAAAAGGGTTATATTGACCTATTAAGATTTTGCTTACATCTTTCTTTTAAATATTTTTATTTCTATTTTATTTAAAGTTTTCAGAGGTAAAACAATAGCAATTACATTTTTTAACAGCATTTACAATGTGATTTATGAGATTTGTTGTATTTTGAGTCAATTTTTTCTTTGTAAGAAGCAAAAAGTTGATCATACTTATTTTTAACATAAGGATTTATTAGTTTGAATATGCATTGAACCAAACACTATCATCTTAGTTGATAATTCAATATACTTTTTGCCTAAACAATCATGTTTCGGTAATGACTGCACATTTTCGGTAGTGACAGTAATGTTTTGGTAGCGACCACATCTCATCTCAGAATTTTAACCTGCATACTAAAACACTACTTAAACATTAGAAAAGGAAGGAAAAACATTCCTAAAACATTAGGAAAAGGAACATACAATTTGCATAAGCGTATTAAAAATGTTGTTTATTTCCTCCAAATAAAGGATTGTGTTCCATTTTGTCACTACCAAAATGATGAAATGTTTCGATTGTGATTGTTATGGTAGAGACAATTTTATGGAATAACACCCAAAAAAACAAAGATGTCACATTGGTAGTGACAATTTTAGATACTTTTGAAGCTAGCTTAAAGATGTTAATCAGCACACGGTTAGCTTGCACAGTTCTGAACAGTTGTACGCATGTAAAAAATCTAAATGTTATGGAATAACACCCAAAAAAGTGTACTTTTTAACACATTTGCCTCAAAATGATGGGACCTATCTACTCACCATGTAGCTATGAGAGAGTGGGACACAATATTTCGTGATCATAAATGTAGGGTTGTAGTTAATAAAATCAGTCTCAGCCAATGGACTAAAATGTACACTGTTTCGGGAGTGACATGAAAATGCAGGACATAATAATGTAATTTAATAAAATGATAAAACATAATAAAATGATCTTAGTAAACATCTAAGATTTAAATATTAAAATGCTTTTTTGGTTGTGGGACACCAATTCTAGTCCATATCTGCATTGTGTGATGTTTTTTTAAAAAAAAAAGTTCCATATAGTGTGTACAGGGTTGTAGTTAATAAAATCAGTCTCAGCCAATGGACTAAAACATACACTGTTTCGGGAGTGACATGAAAATGCAGGACATTTTTTGACAAAGTTTCATATTTTACAAAGAAAATATATATAAAAAAAAGTTGAACTTCACATTTAAAAAACAAAAACAAACAAAAAAAGATCATTTAAAAAACAACAATGGAATAAACTGCAAAAATTTAGGGGTTAGAGTTTGGAACAGCCACCTCCCAAATGCAAGTACCCACTAAATGATGATTTTATATTGTATATATATATATATATATATATATATATCTTAGTAAACATCTAAGATTTAGTAAACATCTAAGATTTAAATATTAAAATGCTTTTTTGGTTGTGGGACACCAATTCTGGCCCATATCTGCATTGTGTGATGTTTTTTTTTTTTAAAAAAAGTCCCATATAGTGTGAGCCAATAAAAAAAAAAAATGCCCTTACGTAAACAATATCTCCTCAAAATGATTTGCCTATAAATAATACATACAAAAATCATTAAACCTACATTCCAAACAAACAGATACACAACAAAAGACATACCTGGAGAAGGAGGTGAGCACAGTTTTGTGAATAATTCCACCCATCAAAAACCTGATGCCAACCTTTAATCGAGACAGCAGACTCAGCGGGACTTCTGACCCACAACATGAAGGCTAAACCGGAGAACAGAGCTTGACCAAACTGTTTTCTAAGCAAAGGTTTCTCTTTGAAGTGACACCAGTGATGTCACTGCTGACCTTTAAATGTGAGAAAAAGAAAAAAATATGCATCTGATCTGAGAACAGTGTGGCTCTCTGTGATATGAATGTTTTACAGGTTACTGATTGTGGGAGCATTTCTGAAACCAGTTTCAAGGGTAGTTGATAAGGAAACTATTCTAGGCAACATACAGAGGAAAGAGAGAGGTGGCCTATACAGAAAGTCTGCTGTGATTGGTCACTGTGTATTGAAATAAATGATGGACAGAGCTGAACTAAACTTTCAAACCTACACACTGACCACTAAGAAGTAACTCACAGATCTCCATTGCAGATCATCCAAACAGGTAAGGACAAAATCATCATTAGACATAATGAACTAACAATAAACAATACTTTTACATTCATTACTCTGTGTTGATGTTATTAGTTATTTTAAAAAGAACTGTATGACTTTTGATTCTTTTAAACATGTAATGAATATTATTAAATTAGAAAAGTATAAAATTGTTCTTGAATTATCAGTTGTTTAACATTTTCTCTTCCTGAGACTTAGTATTATTCCAACACTTTCATTTTATTTTCATTTGAGATAAAGTAAAAATTTTTTTTTTCTAGAGTTACAGTTACCACTAACCAGTTACTCCTGTAATGGGGCAACTGTAACACTAGTACATTTAATATAAATATCTGGCATTTCTTAATGTAGATACATTAATGGTAATATTAGTGTTGGCACATATAAACGTTTCTTATACCATGTGATGTAGCAGGTACATTTGTAATATGTCTTACTAATGAAAGAAAATTTAAAAATAAGTAAATAAATAAATAAAAACCCCTATATTTAACTTTTATTTATACACAATAATGTTTATTTAAACAAATGTCATAGTAATATATTTTTTTAATTTTTAATTAATTAATTGTATTATACATGACCAGTTAAACATTTTTTGAACAGTAAGATTTTTAATCTTTTTAAAGAATTCTCTTCTCCTCACAAAGTCTGCATTTATTTGATCCGAAGTACAGCAAAAGCAGTAATATTGTGAAATATTTTTACTATTTAAAATAACTGTTTTCTATTTGAATATATTTTAAAATGTAATTTATTCTTGTGATCAAAGCTAGTTCAGTTTCAGCATCATCAGTCTTCAGTGTCACATGATTCAGAAATCATTCTAATATGCTGATTTGCTCTTCAAGAAACATTTTTTTAATCAATATTTAAAACAATTGAGTAATTTTTTGAGGATTCTTTGATGAATAGAAAGATTTTTGGGGGGCAAGGATTTAGCAAGGATGCTTTAAACTGATCAAAAGTGATGATAAAGACATTTATAATGTTAAAAAAACTATTTCTGTTTTAGATAAATGCTGTTCTTCTGAATCTTTCTATTCATCAAAGTAACCTGAAAAAATTCTACTTAGCTGTTTCAACATAATAATAAATGTTTTTTGAGCAGCAAATCAGCATATTAGAGTGATTTCTGAAGGATCATGTAACACTGAAAACTGGAGTAATGATGCTGAAAATTCAGCTTTGAAATCACAGGAATTATATTTTAAAATATATTCAAATATAAAAATAGTAAAAAATATTTCTAAATTTTACTGTTTTGTATTTTGGATCAAATAAATGCAGGCTTGGTGAGCAGAAGAGACTTCTTTAAAAAACATAAAAAATCTCACTGTTAAAAAACTATTAACAGGTAGTATAGGTGTGATTCAATTTGTGTATTTATGCACTGTTCTGTGCCATTTTGTAGTTTAAAGTGTATAGTGTGTGTACTAAGTTAACACTGAAAATTCCAACAAGAAGAAGGTGAAACGCTTGTTTAACAGAAAAAAAAAAGTGGATTGTTGGACAGAAAAATATGGGCTATTAGACTCTAAATCTGGATCACAAACTGCTTTTTAAAACTTCATACACTAGACCAGTGTTGGGGAAAGTTATTTTTAAAAGTAATGCATTGCAATATTGAGTTACTCCCTAAAAAAGTAACTAATTACGTTACTTAGTTACTTTATTACAGAAAGTAATGTGTTACTTTACTTTTGTGTTACTTTTTAAATTTGGGCAGGACTTGCTTGTTTGTTTTCAATATAAAAAGTTATATTTTGGAAAATATAAAAGCCTTTTCACAGCAAAAGCCTCAGGCTTTGACAACAGTAAATTCACGTCTGTACAGTAGACCGCAGAAGAAAAAAATGTCAACTTATCAGCAATAAAAAAAAAGAAAACAAATGTTAGATTATCTTGAGAAATTTTTGCTTATTATTATGGTTGAATTGGATCATCAAAGGTCGGCAGCAAAGACATCGGTTAATAAAATGGGATTAAATGCATAAAGGATATTTGTATTATTTAACATATTTAATTATTGCAGGGTTGTGTCATATTCTCAATTGAATTTCACTGTTTTTATTCATTTTGAGAAATACTGAATCTGTTTTTTGTGAGTGAGATGAATTAATGCATGTTCACATTTATTCTGGAACTAACATCTTACTCCCGATTTCTCTCAACATGGGGACAGGAGAGCTTTTAATCAATAAATGGAAGAAAAGTAACTGGCATTACTTATTTGAAAAAAGTAACTCAGATATTTTATTGTCCATTAAAAAGTAATGCGTTACTTTACTAGTTACTTGGGAAAAGTGATAATTTTACGTAACTTGCGTTACTTGTAATGCGTTACCCCCAATACTGCACTAGACATTAGAGCTAGTGCATAGATTATGTTTATAGTGTATACAGTCAAACTAAAATTTATTCAGACACCCTTTCAACATTTCTCACATTATCACCGTTTATTCATCATAGTTTAGAAAATGGTAATAAAATATGACAAGAACTCTGTTAAACTGTGTCAGACCAAATGTATCTTGATAAAGTCAGATAACTTTGCTAGAAGTGTATGTAATGGATTGGTGGTCAAAGTGTATGAAGTGTATGAAGAACTTTTGGGTATAATGTCACAGTTTACTTTATTTTGCTATCCTCAATTACATAAATGAACTATAGCACTCTGCACACACTAGTAAAAAATATCACAAATTATATATGGTGTCTGAATAATTTTTGCTTTGACTGTAGTTCATTACTACGGTCCCAGCTTATGTCTCATAACTGTTTAAAATAGTATTAATTTAATATTAAAAAGATATATGTTCTAAAAATGAAAATTGTGTCATCATGTAATTCCAAAACCAGTATGATTTTCTTTCTTCTGTGGAGCATGAAACATTTTGAGAAATGTCTCAGTGTTACAGTATTTGCCAGTCTCATGAAAGTCAATGGGTTTCAGTTTGTATTCTTCAAAATATCTTTTCTGTGTTCTGCAGATGAAAATAAGTCAAACATGCTTGGAATGACATGAGGGGGAGTAAATGGTGACAACTTTAATTTTTGAGTGAATTATCCTTTGAATCTTTTCTTTCTTTGCAGAGTTGATCTGCGTTATCAGCCACAATGTGGATCCTACAGAAAGTGCAGGCGGGAGCAGAAAGTCTGCCGGTGCAGATCAATCACCTCATCAGCAAAAACAAAGAAGAGATTTCAGCCAAGACCAGCATCTTCAATAAACTGCACAGCAACGTCCTCACACCTGATAAAATCCCTGACTTTTTCCTGCCGCCCAAACTGACCAAGCGCTGCCTCATGGCAGACGCTGAAAAAATCTCACAGTGTTTGAACAAAGAAAAAAAAGTTCCCAACTTTGCAAAAACATCACTGTCAAGACCTGGCACCGCTCAGCCACTGAGAGCGAGTCTAAACAAATCTACAGCGGCTTTAAACAAACTCAAACCCATCCCATATTCACTGAAATGCTACGAATCTGGTTTATTCGAAAGTCCGAACACGCGTCGCAAAGAGTCTTTGTTCCATTCGGCACTTACCAGTTATACACTAGAGCGAATGACCATCAAAACACCCAAACTGTCCTGCAGAGCAGTGCTGAAGACGGCCAGCACTGAGAGTGACACGCCTTCGGCAGACTCCTCCCCTTACTCAACACCTCCTCCAATCAGAAGGGAGGATTTCACCAGTGAACAGCCAATCTCTGAAGAGCCGATTCAGCTAGATGCCTTTAGAAAGGAGAAAAACAAAGTTCACTCCACTCCAGACAAAAAATTCATCTCAGAAGTCCCTCACCGTGCTAAAGTTATTCAAACGTCCCGCTGCACCAAACTAGCCCCGCCTATCCAGTTCCCACTGGACATGCTGCACTGCCAGGAACGCTTCCATCAGGAGCACGTGCTTCCTCTTCCTCAGAGAGGACGGGTGCGCGTCTCTGCCTTCAGGACCAGCGCAGCCGGGTGCTCTACGACAATTCGCATCCGTGTGATCTCTGTGGAAGGTTTGAGAGATATCAGTGACCTTCGACCTCTGACCTGCAGCTTGACCCTAAGCCTCACTCCAGGCAAGCTGCAGCGGCAACACAGCGCCATCATCAGGAACTGCCGTAACCCTGTGTTCAATGAAGATTTCTTCTTCCAGGAACCTGAAGAGCAGCAGGGTAATTTGAGAGATCTGGCGCTCAGACTGAAGGTGCTGGATAAGGCCTCAGGACTGGGCCGAGGAGTGGTGCTGGGAATTGTCATCAAACCTCTCTGTCAGCTACTGCCACTGTGATGTGAACACACATGGAAATGTGCTCCATTTGTAGTGTTTTGTGTGTCATTTTGACTGTGATAGAGCTTGTTTTGATAGTCTAAATTAGCAAGAGTTAGTGTTATTGAGCCATAAAAGGTCCCATGCCATACTGACGTTATTATCCAAAAAAATCTGGTTTGTTGAGGTTGCAAACATGTTTAATAATGATTCAGTAAAGATCGTTGTTCAACGCGGAGCAACCCTAAGGGGACATGGTGATGGAAAAGAAAGTTTTGCATTGCTAGGAGAAAGTTTTGTGTTTCCCCCAAGAAACTCTGAGTTCCTTCACAAAAAAAGAAACATTTGCTCACAATTGGAGTTCTTCTATTAAAAAAGCATTCCCTCACAAATTTTTTGAAAAACTTCAACTTTGTGTTCAACTTTTGGATTCTTGCAAGAAACTTTCTTTGTTCAAAAAAAAAAAACTTTTACATTTCCCCGCCAAGAAACTTCGCATTTCCTCACAACACTTTTGTGTCTCCCTGAAAACTGTTGTGTTTCATCACAAGTTTTGCATTGCCCCCAGAAACATTTGTTTGCAAAACTTTAAAAAATTAGCATTCGTTAACGTGTGTTGGCAGTTTATGTACACATCCACCCTATTATGACAAAAATCCACCCAGTGTTTTTTATTTAATCTGTAAAAATAATTTCCTCTTTTTCAAATCAAGCCATTCTCAGCATCTTGTCTGTGTGACGTCACACCGTCAGAGGCCGCTCTCACGATAGTTGATTGACATTGGCATCTTACCTTAGACCCGCCCTGATGAGTTGTAACAGTCTGATCACCATTGTCAATGACGGAACAGGGATGTATACAAGAATGGCTCCTAAGCAATTGACATGTTCTGTTGTTTGATGTAATAATGAACATAGTGGTCGTCATTTACTCCCGACATCTGAGCTGCTGAAGATGCAGTATATTTGGTTTGTTTGTGAATGGAAATCATTCGTGATCCAGCTTCATGAATCTGTGCAATAAGCATTCCTAATAACGTGCTAGTTAGTAAGTTTCATGGCTAAATGCGGCTAAAGTAAACAGGCTTGTCACTCCACAGAGAGAAGAGAGGGGCGGGGCGAGCAGAGCTCATTAACATTTAAAGCAACCTCAACCAGAACAGGATGATTTTTGCCTAGATTTTTTGCTCAATCTAGAAACAAAAAACACTGAAGTACAAAAAAAGTTTTAAAAAAAATTTACCCTTTGGGAAGCTATAACAGGGTTTTTTTTTAGCAAAGGGGCCTGTCAAAATATACCCAGCCTAAACAAAAACTCAAAACTTCACAAATCACCTGGTGAGCACAAGCATGCAAAGTTTTAGGGAGATCAATGTTGGGAATTTTGTAAAACATCATATCTCTATGGTAAATGGCCTGAATTAGCTTTTTTATCATTGATTTAGGTTGTTACAGGCTTGATAAATAATGTATAATGTCTTTTTTCATATGTTTTTTAATGCTTTAAAGTGCTTGAACCCCAGTAATCGCTGCTTGCAGCTATATTTAGTTTAATTTTTTATTATTTTTTATTTATTATTGGTGCTAGAAAACAACATGCTAGTTACTTGCTAGTATGTTTTGAGCTGTATGCTTGACAGTAATCAATTTTTATACAATCTAAACATAAAAATACATCCAGCCATAAATAAATGAATGTAATTTTTTTATTGTTGTGTTGTTTTGTACTGTTGTGCTATGTATTTACTGTATGTGCCTCACATTTATGACACTTTTAAATAAACATTATAAAAGTGTAGATATTACTGGATGTGGATTTAAAAGATAACAAGAAAACAAGATTCATTAAAGTACAGAAATAATATAAAACTCTAAATGCAAAATTTAAAATAGGTTGTCTGTTTTGATTACAAAACAAATAGTTGTTATAATAGTTGGATTAATAAAGATCTAAACACAGGTGATTTTCCAATATGTGAAACTGTTTTGTTAATTCTTAGCGTTATTTTGGTCTATTTTAGTATTATTTATATACTAATATAGTATTTATTAATATTTTGATTTTATTTTTTGTTTGTTTATTTGTTTTTGCCTTTTTTCTATTTTTTATATTGATATGTACTTTTCATTCATTTTTATTTCAGTTTTAGTTTAGGTAATTTTAATACTTCAGCCTAAACTCTTTTTTTTTTTTTTTTTTTTTTTTTTTTTCAGATAGTTTTTTCATCCAATATTTATTTTTTATTTATTTCAATACTGTTTGTAATCGTTTTAGTTAACAATAACAGCACTTGTTTATTCATTACATGTCTGTCATATTCATAGATTCACTCTCTGTATGAATGATTGCAAGCTTCTTGTCACACTCTATTCTGATTTGACAATATTAACAAACAAAAAGTCTAAATTACCCTGATGGGGCATGTTGTCACACACTGTGGGGTGAGTAAGTCATATGGAACCTGTTTGACACTGATTTGAGGAGAAGAAAAATGCTGAATTACAAACCAAAAAAGCATCCATATTTAAAATCTGTTATTTAATGGCTTTCAGGTTAAAACGACACAGTAAAACAAATGTCGAAGCACAAACAATTACTAATCAAACAGTAACATTAAGGGTACTATACGAAATAGCAAATTATTCTTTTGGAGAAAAGAAATTGTAATAAATGAACTGTATAAAAGACATGTAACAAACTGGCCTAAAATCAGTTTGACAGCTCGTCTTCCTTCATTACCTAAATACAATCTCTGAACACAAGAGGGCGAGCGTGAGTTTCCTCTATCCGGTCTCAGCTTTGACTTTCTCAAGCACTCTGAGACCTTTACAGCAATGAGAATGAAGGCCCGTTTACAGAGGCCAAAGTGTTTGCCTAATTGAGATAATCATTACAGAGATGTGCAGTGTATGAACTCTTTCACAAACACACATATTGCAAAAGTGCACATGCTGTAAGGCCAATGTTAAGCAGACAGAAAGAGAGTGCTAATTAGTCCAATAAAAACCCAAGTGCCTGCTCTAATAGCAAGATAAATGTGCAGGGAGGCAGCGCAGGACCTTTCCTTTAACTGCTGTCAACAGCCAATTAACTCGAAATGAGCAGTGTGTGCATCTCTCAACATTCATCAGACACTCGCTTAAAAAATGAGTTTGCATGCATGGACACACACACACGTTTGTTTCACTGTCTCAGTGAGGACACTGCATAGCCTTCCATGACAGCCTGATTTTCTATCAGGTTAATGATATTTTCTATCACCTAACCCAACCCCTACCTTTAAACTTATCCACCTCACAAAAACATGTGCACAAAACCACATTAAAAAAAACAAACATCCTTTTGCTGATTTATAAGCCTTTTTAACTAGTGAGGACCAGACAAATGTCCTCACCAGGGCCTCCGTGCTCTGGTTTTTGGAGGACAAAATGGTCTAAAAGTTACATTTTCAGTCTGGTCTGCCTCTGCGCTCTAATAGCGCTCATCCTTGTCAAAATCATTGGCTTGGCTAATCAAATCAAAGTAGGCTGGGTTTACTGTTCACAGAAGCAGAGCGTGAATTCCAGCACAAAGCGTTAGTTCAACGCTAAAAGAAAGCGAGGTAAGATGGAAGTTTCAAATCATTTAATATTAGTCAACTGTTTTGCAATATAAATGTTTAATGATGGAGCTATATCTAGTGATGCAAACTCTTTGGCTTTTTCCTCAAATATGGCCATTTTAACAATAGATCTCTCTAGAAACAGTGAAGCTGTGAGTTTACCACAAAACTCTCTCCAATAGACATGTAATTAACACGATTAACGTCCAGAAACGTAGCAAGGACATCGGTAAAATGATTGATGTGACATCAGGGGTTTAATCGTAGTTTTACGAAGCTATGAGAATACTTTTTGTATGCAAAGAAAAAAAAATAACGACTTTATTCAACAATTCGTCTCCTCCGCATCACCTGAACGCAAACAGCATATGCTGTTCTGTGTCAGTCGCACTCCCAACACATATACGTTGTATTCATTCAAATCAATGATCAATGATCAATTGATGTCACATGGATTATTTTACCGATCTCCTTGCTATGTTTCTGGACGTTAATCGTGTTAATTACACTGCTGTCTATGGATGGGTCAGAGAGCTGTCAGAATGCAGCAAAAATATCTTAAAGGGGTCATCGGATGCCCATTTTCCACAAGTTGATATGATTCTTTAGGGTCTTAATGAAAAGTCTCTAATATACTTTGGTTAAAATTCTCAATGGTAGTTTAGAACAACACCCTTTTTACCTTGCCAAAATGAGCTCTGCAAAAATCATCTCATTCTGGTCGAGGCTGCTTTAAATGCAAATGAGCTCTTGTCTAACTTACATCCCTGCTCTGGCATCAAAACATGGAGGTTGGACTATTACAACTGATCTGAGGTAAGACGCTCATGTCAATCAACTATTGTGGGAGTGGCCTCTGTAGGTGTGACGCAACAACGACAGGAATCTGAGAATGGCTCAATTTGAAAAAGGGGATATTATTTTTACAGATTAATTAAAAACCACTGCATGGATTTTTATCATTATAGGGTAGATTTGTACATACACTGCCAACACACATTAATGTTCAAACAACATGAAAAAGTGAACTTAGCATCCGATGACCCCTTTAAGGGGATGTTGTTAAATGAAATATTTAATTGATATTATTAAATTTTAATTACATGTACTTTGGGGTTAAGGTTAGCGTGTAGTTTAGGTTTACTTACAATTATGCATAATTTAATTGTTTGTACGTTTATGTGTTCCGAAGACAAACAATGCTTTTAAGTGTTTGGAATGACATGGGGGTAAGTGATTAATGTAAAAATGTTCATTTTGGGACAAAATGAAAACCCTTTAACCCAAAAGTGAGCTAAACTTGACAAAATCTCCAAAAAACTCTCTTTGGGGACGTCCACATTTGTAGAACTGGTATAAAAATAAAGTACACGATGTCTTTAAATTGTAAAGATGCAGAAAGTTTTCTCTGAGGGGTAGGGTTACAGTGTTGGTTAGGATAAAATTTACATTTATTCATTTAGGAGAAGCAAAGCAACTTGGGGGATACGTAAGGTGATTCATCTTAAAGAGGCAAATAGAAGTGCTCGTAATACCAAGTCTCAAGCATTGTTCAAATAAGCACAAGCTAGACAGGGAAAAATTAAAGAAAAGGGAAAAAGTTTTTGTTTAGTTTTCTTTTTAGGATGAAGTCAAATAGTGATGAAAGAGATGAATTTTCAGCTGTTGCTTGAAAATTGTCAGGGAAGCAGCATTCTGGAGAGGGGTTGGAAGATCATTCCACCAGCCAGGAGTGGTGGACAAAAATGTTCTGGAAAGTGATTTTGTGCCTCTCTGTGATGGTACCACGAGGCGTCGCTCACTAGTGGATCTCAGACTTCTGGAGGGAAAGTAGATTCGTAAAAGTGAGTGGAAGTAGGCGGGTGCTGAGTCTGTGGCTGTTCTATATGCAAGCATCAGTGTCTTGAACTTGATGCGAGCTGCAACCGGCAGCCAGTGCAGGAAGATAAAGAGAGTGTGACGTGGGCCCTTTTGGGCTTGTTGAACACCAGTCAAGCCCCTGCATGGATTAGCAATCAAATCTATAAATCTATCTGTATTTGTATATATGTGTAACAATAGAATTTATGTAATGTCTCCATTTAGATACCTAAGTAAACATTAAATATTATAGCCTATATATAGTTGGTCCCCCCAGTGTTCAAGATATGGTTTTGGCCTTGGTCCTAGTGGGTTGTCAAAGTATTTCACAGTATAAATAGGGACATTTGGTCCTCGCAAGTATAGACAAGTACACATAGCCATCTAAATAGAGACATGCCACAGACTTCTATTGTTTTTATGCTGCATACAGCTCATTATATAATGCACTGCAACCTAATCCTGAAGAACAGAAAACTATTTTTACAATTAAAAATATATACTTTATATATATTTCTTTCTTTTCTTTTCTTTTTAGGACACCCTCCATAAAGGAGGTTTTGTCAGGTTCTTCTCCCTTCTGTGTACAAATGTCTTCACAAAATATGGCTAAGGAGGTACACACACACTCATACATTTCATTAAACACACACTGCAACTAGGGCAAGTTGTGACAAATGCTATAATTTCAGGAATTATGAGGATTTGAGACAAAGGTCTAATTACTTAAATCAAACGCATGTTTTCTAGCCATGGATTTGATGTTTTTTCTTCTTCAAATATTTAGTTAAAACCTTTTTTTAATACAAAAATTACAATATCATCATTTTTTTTGCTAGTTGTTGATTAAACAAAACAGTAAAACCACATTCAAATATAGTCAGGAAAAAAAAGAAAAGAAAATGATGGCAGATTTTAACTTAAAGATATTTTTCGTATATTAGCTCAGGAATTTTTTAACAAAATATTCATGGTAACTTTAACTTTAATCTAATGTGGCATAGTTACATGTTACATGTATGTAGTATAAACAATTAAATTATGCATAATTATAAGTAAACCTAAACTACACCCTAACCTTAACCCCAAAGTACATGTAATTAATATTTAATAATATCAATTAAATATTTCATTTAACAACATCCCCTTAAAGGGGTCATCGGATGCACAGTTCACTTTTACATGTTGTTTGAACATTAATGTGTGTTGGCAGTGTATGTACAAATCTTCCCTATAATGATAAAAATCCATGCAGTGGTTTTTAATTCATCTGTAAAAATAATATTACCTTTTTCAAATCGAGCCATTCTCAGATGTGGCGTTACAGATGCCGCTCCCACTATAGCTGATTGACATGAGCGTCTTACCTTAAATCAGCTGTAACAGTCCGACCTGTTTCGATGCCAGAGCAGGGATGTAAGTTAGACAAGAATATCTCCAATTGAGCGATTGAAGTGTTGTGTTGCTGGATGTAATAATGAACATAGTGGTCGTTATTTACTCCCGACATCTGAGCTGCTGAAGATGCAGTGGATTACATTTGTTTGTGAATGGAATGCGTCTCCCAGTCTATATATATATATATATCAGTCTATGTTCACGTGAATCATTCATGATCCAGCTTCACCTACAGCAGAAGTGAGTATAAGGTTTTTTTTATGAATCTTTGTGATCGCCTTTCCTAAGAACATGCTAGTTAGCAAGTTTAGCTGCTAAATGCAGCTAAAGTAAACAGGCTCGCCACTCCACAGAGAGAAGAGAGGGGCGGGGCGAGCAGAGCTCATTAACATTTAAAGCAACCTCGACCAGAACAGGATGATTTTTGCAGAGCTGATTTTGCCAAAGTAAAAAAGGTGTTATTTACACTACCATTGAGAAGCTTTAACCAAAGCATGTTATAGACTTTTCATTAAGACCCTAAAGAATCAATTGAAAATGGGCATCCGATGACCCCTTTAAAAACTATTTTATTTATTTTAACTGTACTTTATTAATAATATATAATTTTACCATTCAGTTTATTATTAAATTATAACAGTATTGCAACAATATTTATCGATTGATTGATTGATTGATTGATTGCTACTTTATAAATTGTTTTGTGTTTCATAAATGTTTAAGATTAAAAAATGCTGGGTTAAATACATGGGTTAAAACATTTAACATTTCGTTGGGTTTGTCCATATTTCACCCATGCAGCAATGAGTTGTTTTTAACCCAGCATAGGTTCGGTTGCAGTGTGACAAATACTGCAGGGCATGTTGTTGCAAAAAATGCATTTTCAATTTTCTTTTTGTTTAGATTAAATAAATAAAATAAAAATTAAAAAGTTAACCCACCTTAAGTTTTCACTGGAGTATAGTATGTCTGCTATGCCCGTTCTTCCCTACTGTTTTTTTTAGGACAGCTGAAAGTTATAAAAAACTGAAAAACTTTGCAAACTTCATAAAGGTCTTAGAAACCCTGACACTACACCTTGAGAATTCATGGAGGTAATCAGAGGAAGTAGCAGACAATCTGCTATATTGAGCACCATTAACACTGGACTTGGCTGCATCTAACAATCCTTGTTAAAAGGACAACCTCCAACCATTTCAATTAGCCCGCGGGGCAGTCCGAACGCGCCTGTCTATTCTTAGTGAATCACTGAGAAAGAGAGATTTAGTGATCAGCACTACGGCTCTGGTGACCTCTACTCATCTTTTGTTAATGCATGGCAGATGAGCTTTTTATTATGAGCCGCTGACTTATGGCTGGAGGTGTGTTGAAGGGGAAAGGCAGAAGGCACACGCCAAGTAATGAAGCTCAGCCCTGAAAGAACAAATCAATGCGCTTCCACTGAACTCCAACACCTGAGAGCTGCCACACATGAATCACAACTGCCAGAGCAAGAAACTACTGTATGATGTCCTTTAACATCACACACACATCAGCTTTGTGAGGATATAGACTTGAATGCAGCCCTCAGCTTTAATTTGTCTATCAACAATGTTCATCCATCGCTGGGGAAATATATTGTTCTGCCATCGTTTCTGAATCGGAACATGTAATTTCTACAGTCAGCATGTCTGTATATCGTTTGCATCTACAAGCACTTCTGTTAAAATTTTAATTAGTGTTAAAATTGTTGGTTGCAGTGAAAATTATGGTTCAAAGTAAGGGACAGTTAATATTTGAGGGAGAAAATAATGCACAACTAATACTAAAATAGTTTATTCATTTATAGGTTTTGAGTTTTAAAAATGAAAAAGTATGTTTTTATGATAAAATAATTTTGAAAAAACAATAAACATTTAAATAAATTAAAAATAACAAGAAAATCTATACTTAAACACATCTGAAAAGTAGCAGTTTCTTTTTTTAAATTGTAAGATTGAACAAAATTAAAAACCCCTGAAAAATGCACAAGTACCGTTCAAAAGTTTGGGAGCAGTAAGATATTTTTAATGTTATAGAAAAAGGACTGTTCTGTTATGCTCATTAAGACTGCATTTATGTGATTACAAAAAGTTATTACAGTAAAAGAGTAATATTATAAAATATTTTTACAATTTAAAATGTTTTCTTTTTGAATCTATTTTAAGATTTAATTTATTACAGCATCATTACTCCAGTTTTCAGTGTCACATGATCCTTCAGAAATCATTTTAAAATTCAGATTTGCTGCTTAAGAAACATTTCTAATAATAATTCATGTTAAAGTAACATTTTCAGAGATACAAAACATTGGCAATTTAGCCATGACAATTTTCTCTCACAAAAATGTGTACTTTAGCAAAATAACAATTTTGCCAAAAATAAATAAATAAATAAATGTTACAGTAGTACACTAGTATTGTTTTATTTTGTAACTTCCACTATCAAAAGTTGTTTAAAGAAGTATGTTATACTTACTATAACAGCATTTATTGAATCAAATAAACAGAAAAAACAGTAATATTATTACAATTTAAAAATAACTCTTTTCTATTTGAATATGTTTTAAAATGTAATTTATTCATGTGATCACAGCTGAATTTTTAGCATCATTACTCCAGTTTTCAGTGTCACATGATCCTTCAAAAATCATTCTAAAATTCTAAAACTCAAGAAACATTTCTTATAATAATTCATGTTAAAGTGAAGTCACATGATGGTTTTCAGAGATACAAAACATTGGCAATTTGGCCATGACAGTTTCCTCTCATTGTATTTAAAAATATCTGATATCACAAAAGTGTGTACTTCAGCAAAATAAATATTGCAAAATGAAATAAATAAATAATTACAGTAGTACACTAGTATTGTTTTTTTTTTTTTTTGTAACTTCCACTATCAAAAGTTGTTGAAAGAAGTATGTCATACTCACTATAGCTGCATTTATTAAATCAATAATACAGAAAAAAACAGTAATATTATTACCATTTAAAATAACTTTTTTAATGTTTTAAAATGTAATTTATTCCTGTGATCAAAGCTGAATTTTCAGCATCATTACTCCAGTCTTCAGTGTCACATGATCCTTCAGAAATCATTCTAAAATTCAGATTTGCTGCTCAAGAAACATTTCTCATAACAATTAACGTTAAAAACAAATGTGCTGTTTCATATATTTGTGAAAACTGTGATGCATTTTTTGATGATTATTTAATGAACAGCTTTAATTTGAAATAGAAACCTCTTTACTGTAACCATTGACCATTTTAATGCATCCTTGCTGAATAAAAGTATTTTTAAATTAATTAATTAATTAATTAATTACTAATTCTGGTCCCCAAAATTTGAACAGTAGTGTAAACCTAAAATTGTGTGAGTTTGCTGTTGTTGAGGGAGTACGTTCTCCATCATCATACCTAAATATGAACAAACAGTCTTGCTTAACACACAAAAAAATCCAGATTTTAAGATTTCAAGAGACAGATTAAACAGTGAATCTATCAGTTCAATTATGCATTATGAGGAATTAAGATAATATTACCAATATCACCAATCCACACTTAATTAGTGGCCATAATTATAACATTTATAAAGAATTATACAACTGCACTAAGTTGCTGTGCTGTTGCCGGGGCTCACGGTGGCAAGAAGCTTCATAATTTAAGCATTTCATTATGAAGACGAGGTCTTTGCAGTCATTAAGATGGGCACGAATGTGTCACCTCCACCCCTGCTGAAGTCAGAGTAATTAACAATAATATCTCATATCAAATTCTGCCCCTCAACAAGCCGCAGACCGGCAACTTCACGATGACCTCATTCCTATTCATCATACTTTCCTGATAATCCATATTTAAAAGACTCAAGGGTTGGAAAAATCAGCATATCCTTCTGATTGAAAAGTCATAATTGCAATAAGAAATGGTCACATATTTGCTTTTTAGCCGTTATGTTTCGTTTTCAACAGTCACTTACATATGCAAAATGTCACATTTTGTTTGACATTTACACTGTGGCTGCTTATGGTAAAAGACTAATTTTATGTCGTTTCAGATGCCAAGAAATTGAGATTGCTACCGTCAGACGGTAATGAATCCGGAGAGTAATGAAGAAAGAGAGACGGATCATTTTCATTGACTAGATGCGATGTGGGTGTAGTTTTCACATCAGGCAGCCACTTGTGCATCTTATTTGTTCAGAGGGCAGGTTCGCCTCACTCCCGGTGTGAGCGTGTGCTGCAGCGCGCAAATCAAGACGTACAAGAGAGCCTTTGCCATGCTAAACAGTGACACTCTAAATGGCCTCCCAACTGGCGGCTTTTGTGCTGTGAAGAGGACCAGCTTCTCAACTTCAAAGGTGAAATTTATGTCAAGACGAGCTGGACAAAACAACTTTATCAGACGGCTGCTTTTGAAGTCATGAGGCCGTCTCGACCGGCGCTTTACGTGAAGCACAGCATCCCAGACAAACACACACACACATACACGAGTAACCTTTCGGCAAAGAAAATCTGTTGATTTTTTTAGACTTGCTTTCACATTGATCTTATATGTTGTATCAGCAGAAAATGTTATGAAAGTGTCACTTTTACCAAGGAATCAAAAAAGAAAATGGACAAAAAAAAAACAAAAAAAAAAAAAACAGGCCACCAGGTTGACCCACCTTTAAAGTTGTCCAAATTAAGTTCTTAGCAATGCATATTACTAATCAGAAATTACATTTTGATATATTTACAGTAGGAAATGTACTAAATATCTTCATGTAACATGATCTTTACTTAATCTCCTAATGATTTTTGGCATAAAAGAAAAATCGATCATTTTGACCCATACAGTGTTTTTTTTTTTTTTTTTGGCTATTGCTACAAATGCACCCATGCTACTTATGACTGGTTTTGTGGTTCAGGCACACATATAATGGAAGACCAAAAGCTTCCTTAAACAGTCCAGATATTCATATGCAAGGGTGTTTTTTTGCATTTGCTGTATTATTAAAATCAAGTTAGGTATGCATTCATTATTTCTGGTCATATTAGAAAGTTGCATAAAATACTGGTGGCTGAAAATTAATTTTGTCAAGCAGTAAACTATAAAGCAGCACTCAACACCAGGCTGGATTATTAGGTCAATGCTCTTTTGCTGGACAGCGCCATTTTTTTCTGTAGTTTGGCAAATAGGCGCAGTCTTTCGTCTCTATGCCTTGAAGCAACAATTGTCTTAATGTTCATAAATGGTGAAGAAGCGAAACCATTACTATTAAGCTATTTATGCTTGTGGATGTTCACTCACTGCTTGTCAGGAAACAGTTCGAAATGTGGATTTGCTGAAAAAATTCACAAAGTGGAACGCAATAGAGTAACCATTCAGTAAAAGCACAACTATTTCCTATCATAAAAGTGCTATTTTGTATTAAACATTATGTAGAGAGAGAGCTTAAATAAATGTCTCATATCGCTGTGTATAATTTTACACATACATGCATAGTATATAGCCCAGCTATATGCATATGTGGCCCTGGACCACAAAACCAGTCTTAAGTAGCATGGGTATATTTGTAGCAATAAGCCAAAAATACATTGTGTGGGGTCAAAATGATCTATTTTTCTTTAATGCCGAAAATCATTAGGATATTAAGTAAAGATCATGTTCCATGATAATATCATACCATAAATATATCAGAACTTAATTTTTGATTAGTAATATGCATTGCCACAAACTTCATTTGGACAACTTTAAAGGCGATTTTCTCAATATTTCGATTTTTTTACACCCTCAGATTACAGATTTTCAAATATCTCGAACAAATATCATCCTATCTTAACAAACCATATGTCAATGGAAAGCTTATTTATTCCAAAAAAAAGACCCTTATGACTGTTTTTTTTTTTTTTTTTGGTCCAGGTCACATATAATGTTACTCTGCTATAAACAAATAAACAAGTCAGTGAGAAAAAGACAGTAAGAAAGAAAGACATTCCACTGCACATAAACTGGAATGTGATTTTACTCTAAAAATACTTAATTTACAAATCTTATACAATTTTTGAAACTCACATGCCACTTTAAAACAGCACACTTAAACCAGGCCTGCTTTTTATTCACTATAATTGTCTATTTGATTGTTTCATCTTCATAAAATATTTCAACGTCATGTTAGTAAATACCACAAGTGCAATTCAAATGCTGTAAGTGATGATATTCTACACATATTTACATGTGTAACATTTATGATAATATATAACATAAAGGTATTTTCTATTTTACATGAATACAATAATTTAGCAAAATTCACTTTGGGATATTTCATATTTCATTACTCTCTCTCTCCCAGACGCACAGCAATCCACTGTTTTAACAGTGGCGTACAAGCATGCAACTCATCATTTTTAATTCATTATACACAGTCTGTGTTGTTTTTATAAGGCTTAACGCATAAGGGTTTAAAAAAAATGTACATCATTGTTTTTCGATTTTATACAGTCCTGTGTACAGTACACTGAAGCTAAAACATGTACACATAAAGCAGAAAACTGCTAAATCTGAACAATCTGCACTCTGCAGAATATAATACACAGCCAAGAAAGTCTTAAATGATCTTCTGGAAAAGGCTGGCATCTCAAATCAGTCCACAGCCGTCTCCAAAACATGCTCTACGTACCCTCACGTTTGAATCTTCAGCGTTTGGTTCAGGACTGCAGGAGAGCAGGATGGAGAGACCCGCTTTTCTCCTCAACCAGAGCTGTTGCGTCTCTCTCCATCAGCGCTGCCGTTCTCGGGCACAGCTGCGTTACTCCCGGCGTCATGCCTGTCAAGGACGGGACTGCGCCTAGGGTTGGTGTGGGTTTGATGGGCATGGGCACAGCAGGCATGCTCTGGCTTCCCGGGTGGTGATGGTACAGCCCCTTGACCGCCACGTTGAACGGTGGGTAGTCTGAAGACACCGGCTCGGACAGCATGCCCACATGTGGCCACACGGAGTTGACCATGCTGCCCAGCTGAGCAGGCACGGGATACCCGAGGTGATGCATGACCGAGGCGATGGGCAACCCACTGGCCATCACTCCTTTATAGTCTCTGCCAATCAGGCTCTCAATGGCGAATGGGTGCTTGAAGCTGCCGCTCTGTCCACCACCAAGCGTGTAGCTCTGGAAGTGTGAGAGCCGGCCCATGGTGCCCAAGTACTCCGGATGACCCACGCCCAGCTTGCCCGAATGGTGGTGGGATGGATGCAAGGCATGCTGGGCATGTGAGTGGTAGGAGTGCAAGACCGGGTTGCTCTTGCAAGCCGAATGCTCCACCCGTAGGAGCTTAAAGCGCTTGCGGCGACGCAGGAAGCTGCCGTTTTCAAACATGTCTCCACAGTCCGGGTGCAGGGCCCAGAAGCTTCCCTTTCCTGGCTGGTCAGGACGCCGGGGGATCTTGATGAAGCAGTCGTTGAAGGAAAGATTGTGGCGGAGTGAGTTTTGCCAGCGTTGAGTGTTCTCGCGGTAATACGGAAAACGGTCCATGATGAATTTGTAGATGTCGCTGAGGGGGAGCATCTTCTCAGAGGAGCTTTGAATGGCCATGGCGGTTAGCGAGATATAAGAGTACGGAGGTTTCTGATCACTGTAGGAGTTCTTGCCTGGCCGAGGCATTTTGGTAAATCTGTTCAGTATCAGTCAGCAAGCCAGCATAACGTCCGTTGAAATAAAAAGTCATAAAAAAGCGCACTATAGCCTTGTTTTGACTTCAACTGTTTACACAGTTGTTTTATAAGACGCTAGTCACCAAAACATCTCACAAAGTCACAATCCACAAGTATGTAAAAGAAAACGGACCGTTTGAAAAGTTACCTCACTAACGGTACTCCTCACACGCGCGCGTGACACCTGCGTCCTGTCAGAGCGCGGGAAGTTCTCTCGGAGGATGAGCGCTCTCGGCTTTGACTCGCAGAGGATCCGCGACGCTTTTGTAAGAATGGCAGAGGTCCAGACCCCCTGCTAGTTGCGTTTTATTATGATGACACTGACTTTAGGACGAATAAGGCGTAAATAGGGGGAGGGTCTGACTTCATATGCGTTTAGTCCTACTCATCTGTACCAATCAGAGGCAAAGAGCAGCGCGCTCACTAATGAGTCTGATAATGATAACACACACTGCACGACTAATGACGTGAATGTGAATGATCCATGTACTGTTTTGTAGTGCACTGGAATTGTTTGAAACGTCTCGAATTTTAGAAAATCGAACTTTTTTGAAGTTTGGACGTTATTTAAACAAGAATGCAGTTCATATTTGTCTTTCACATTGTTCACAGTGGTTTTATTTTCACTGTCAGTACACTGTTAAAAAATTAAAATATTGTAAATAAAGCCGTTTTATAAGAAAAGGCATAAATAAAAAAGGCAATAAATTTTTTTTTTTTTTTTTTTTTTTTTTTTTTGCTGTGCAAAACAGCATTTATTCATATTTATACTATGAAAAGTTTTTTGATCAGTTATATTCATTGGAGTGTTTCCTTTTTATGCCGTTTAGTTACAGCTTACAGCATTATTTCAGTGTATGTGTGATCCCCTTATGGTGATTTGTGTTTGAGTAAAACAAAAAAAGTGCTCTGTCTCATTACACCACAGTTGCTGAAGAGGTGATGATAAACTTTATCATATATGGAATTCCATTATACCACCACTGAATTTTATAAAGATTGGTATGTTCACATTATTTTAATGACATACATTATGAATTATGAAATATAGTCATACAATTCTATAATTTTTTTTTCTGTTAGCATAGGAGACAAAACATTTACTCTGAGGTTCTCTCGTTATTTTTTAAAATATGTTTTAAATAAAAGTGAAACAGACAACAGGAATAAACATTTGGGGGGAAATTATTTCTTTGTATTGTCTTCTCCAGTAGGCTATATCTTATAATTGCACAAACTTCTATTTGTTAAATTAAATCCATTAACAGTCTGTTAATTTTTGTAATTATAAGCTGAAATAACACTTATGATATTCATAATAGTAATATACAGAATATTATGAGTAGCTTCAGAAATAAATGTGACTTTGTTTATTTAACTGTTAGTTTGATGAACCACAACATTGTCTTCTAGGCATCCTTAAAACCCTTAAAACATTACGATTTCTTAGTAGTTTCGTTCATCCCTGGAGCTAAAAATAAATGGCGTTAAAAATAAAACCAGTGAAAAAGATCATTGTGAAATATGCGGAGAGACAGCGGAGAAAGAGAGGGGTGAAACACCAGGACAGCTACATATTCACAAAAAAGGATAAAAGTATCTGCTCGTAATTTTTCCTCTCTGAATATGATCAATCATAAACTCGATAATGTCACCTTGTGTCAAAACTTGACCCGATTAATAGATAAACTCGTTGCTTCCATAATTACATAGCCTACTACTTCACAACTCCTTTCTCTTGAGTAATTTCAGGTGAAATATTTGTGACAAGCTGAAAGCGCTCGCGTCTGCGCGCACGCACCAAGAGCGCGCCCGTTTTTCACCGGCGCTGAGCGGAGTCAGAATCAACCTGTCAAGCTGTTTGCACTTTGCTCGTATTTCACAAGGATAAACACTTCCCCACAACCCCCGAGAACAGGTACTCCGGTAAACAGAACAACAAAAGCGCCGCGCCGCTCTTGTGCGGCCAGGTGTCACGGCACGGTCCCACCAGGCGCCTTCTTACTCGGGTTCCCGGCGGGTCGCGAATACATTACATTAATTAAGCCTTCAGTGATTTACCTTCCTGAGAGAGATGTCCAACAATATAATTAAAGGCGTAGTGGTTATATTAGCGATGAATCTTCAAAACGGTGTCAATTAATTAGCCAACAGATCTTTCTCATTATGTTCCTGAAGAGCTCCGGTGTTTCTCTAGTTTAAAGGGTCACCGGCGAACGAGTCGCATGCATATTTCACACCCCGCGCCATTATGTCCCGCGCTTAATGTCTTTTGAAATGCAACTTGAACGCTGGACCGCCGACGAATAACGTGTTTAGAAGCGCCTTTAGTCCCTTTCACACATTCATACAGTCTTTACTGGTAAATTATCGGTACATTAATAGATCATGTGTTAAAAGGACCTTTTCAAAAATACTGGTAAACTAGTTTCGGCAATTTACTGGTATGAAAAGTTTTAACATTACCAGTAAATTAGCGGTAATCTGCTCTGTGTGGCATAATAAAGATAACGTGTGAGCACGTGCCAGTTCAGAACGCGCTGACGAAAAACGTCCACTCTGGGCCAATCAAGAGTCGCTAAAATTCAAAATTTAACGGTTGTGGACTCTGACGCAGATAACGCATTTAGTCCGCGCTGTGTAGTTCCGTTTGACACAAAAATGAAAACAACAACAAAAACACTTACCTCATAAACCCCCCTGTTTTTACAAACACAACTCCAGTAGTCGCAGCCGTTTACACCGTGTCCTAACTACACGCTACGCCACGGCACGCGATAAAAGGTATCTTTTTAATTAGAGTTTTTGTCCTAACTAGCTGCCATGGCGACACAAAATTTCTATTTTAGAAACGGTTTCTATTTCTGCAACGTCGCGGCTGGAGCAACAACATACAAACTATGGCAATTATAATCTAAGGTACTGATTATGTGCTTTATTCAGTGCTAAAAGTGTCTAATGTGAGTTTAAATATTACGTGACGTTTATAGCCATACTGAAATCAATAATAGATAATTTACCTCAGATCTTGAAAATGACAGCAAACATTTACGTTAAAACTGTGAACTCAACGTGAACCAACAAGTGTTTTCCCTGACAAAGATGGCATCAGTCACTCAGTATGTAGTTTAATATTTATGAATTAGATTATAAACTTGTCCATTTTGTTGGAAACGTAGTGTGCCTCTGCACATCTGAATGGCTGTGATATTTGAGTGAGTCACTTTAGGTCACGTCTAATGTGGACAGCCAGATTGCTAATAGCTGGATTCTGTCCTGACCCATGTAGTTAGCACAAGGTGTTAGAGGTCATTTCTGATTAATGATGTCACAAATTTACCAGTAATTTGAAACCAATGTGTGAGTGGTGCTATCCACTTTTTTATTCGCAAAAGTGGGCGTGGCCATTTGTAAATTATATGGGTGTGGCTTCCGGTCTCATAGGCCTCCAGCTATTTTTAGCTGTACAAAACAGTTTGTTTTGCTGCTTGATATTGCAAATTGGTGTGTCTTACCATATTATTTTAACGTATTATCGTAATTATGAACACGCAGTTTTACTGTTTACTGCACGTTGTTATTCTTCTCGTTATTTCCCTATAGCGTATAATGAACTGGAAGTCTCACCCATAGGCATACTTCCATGTTAAGGAAACAGGTGGATACCGGTAAAAAGACTGAACTTTGTATTTACCGGTTGTATTTACCGGTATAGGTGTTTTGGTAATTTTACGGCAATTTACTGATATTACTGTGTGAAAGAGGCTTTTGACACGCAAATCATGCGGCGCGCTTGGCCCCGGAAGGCCCCTATGAGGCTGCCGCGGGAGCGCGCGCGTTCCTCCTCACCGTGTTGTTTAGATCAATATTAAACCTGCTCCCACAAAGCGCGGTGTTAAGTAGACAACACGCTGATATGCATAAGAAATTAATTAGAGGGTTTTCGCTGCATTCAACTCCTGGACAAATAACAACTTGTAAAGTGCACCTTCTGGGCATATTGAACATATGCTGGAATTAGCCTTAATTGACTAATTACATAAATTACTCATTAATTTTACAGCACATCAATTATAAAAGATATATCAATTAATTTTGCATAAATTAAGGGCTGAACGTGGCAAAAGCGGAGACGGGGAGATGAGCGCGCGAGGAGGGGGTCGGCTCTGGGCCGCGAGGCGAGGGTGGGGGGGTTCGTCTGTTTGTTCCAAGATGCTAATAATTATTTTGTTCAGCTTTGGGCGAGAGATTTTGACTCTCGTCGTACAATAGGAAATGGAGAAACCCGCAATCACGGTAGTAATAATAATAACGTTAAAGACCCCTTACTAAGCGAGCATAGTCGCGTTGCCGCAAGGACGAAGCATTTAAATCAATTAGAGTGGTCCTGTTGGGAAATGGGACTTTGGCACCAGCGAGAGGACTTCACGGCCACCGAATGATTTATGGATGCCGATTAACATATGATCGCTTTAAGTGTGACGCGGAAGTCCTCCCATAAGTTTAGGTGATCGCTTTAATGCTCCGTTTTAAAGTTTATGAATCCTGAATCAATTGTATCAGGGCATATGCTGAGTGCTCAAACTCCATAAGAGATATTTCAAGCCTCAACCCTAAAGCAAAGTTTTAAGATTACGCTTTACCCATCCATAAACGTACTCACTTCGATGATATCTTTAAGATGGCGCACTTGAGGTAGATTTATATAATTGTCCTTTCTTCCCATTGCCTCTGGTCTATATATTTATGCAGGCAAACTCATTTGTCTTCCTACCTGCAGATCATGCCGACATACACAATTGAGTATAAAAGCCATTCTCGTACTTAATATGGAATATACATTTTGGTTTTCTGTATTTGTATTTTTTTTCCCCCTCTCTTTCGCTCGCTTCTCTCTCACTCACACATACGCATTAAAACTATCTATCTCTCTCCCCTGGTGAGAGCTTAGTGAATCGTGCAGTTGGCAGAGTCTGTCTCCCCCGCCACACGCACACCCAGGGGCCCACAGTCAGTGGCCCTTACCTACCACAAGCCTTTCCCTACAGTTACTCCTCACCTTCTGCAATCCATTTCTTATTCCTTTACCTGCCACAATTCATTAACTATGCTTATTTCGCACCTACATCAACATATTCCTGCTATTTTCAGACACGCTGTAATTCATTCCCAACAGACCTTTGAAAATCCATTTTAGTCTTTATAAGCTAAACACACTGTAGTGAACCTTTGGCTTCCACACCGTCTGATAATCAGTCACTATATGTCACTACTAGACTTTTCTCCAAACTCAAAATGTCCTAGGATTTGCACTAAACTATTGGATGTTTTATGTAAGTTTGTGTGAAATGTAGTGAAGCCCTTGATATCTATCTATCTATTACTATCTAATTTTAGATAGCAGATAAAAAATAAAAACATTATTTAAATAATAAACAAAAAATATAATTAATATATTATATCATGTTATATAAATTATTTGAAGCTATAGCAAATAAAAAATATATTATAGCATATGTTAGTGTTAGTAATACGAACTACCTATCTATCTTTTTTCTATTTTAATAATGCTAAAAAAAGTTAATATTAATTATATCGTATTATATAAATATTGCTATATATAAAAATATATATTAAAAACTATATATCATTTAAATAATAAATAAGCAAATAATAAAAATATATATTATATCATATAATAAAAGTTAATATTAGTAATAATAGCAGTATTTAAAGGTATAGCATGTGAAAAACAATAAATTATTTTAAATAATACTAATGTGCTATTTATTACATTATATTATATCATATTACATTATATTATTGAAAAAAATAATAAAATCTATCTTTCCAATTTGAATAATGATTAAAAATTTATTGTTTAATATCAGTTATATTGTATTAAAGGAATGCTAGGATTTGAAGTTATAATAGTTAAAAAATAAAAACAATATATTATTTAAATAATAAATAAATAATAGGAATATTATAATAAAAGTTAATATCAGTAATAATATTACAAAAGTATTTAAACTATTATAATATAATATAATATAATATTAATAATAAAATACTAGGCTTTGGAAAAGTAGTATTAGTAGTAGTAATTGAAATTGAAAAAAAAAATATATATATATTTGGTTCTTAAACATAGAATTATACAAAATCCAAATATTATTTTTTTAAATAATAAATATATTCATATATTCTTAATTTCTTATGAATTATAGTATATTGTATTGTAATATACTATAATAAAAGTTAATATATATTATATTAATTTTAGTAATGGTAGTATTACTTTTATTACTACTATTAGAAGCAATACTAGTATTACTAGTGTAGTTTTTGAAGCTTTAATGAGTGACAGAGGGAAAAGTGACCAGTATTATTTGTGGTAGTATTATGGTTGTAATTTGGTTGTATTATGTAAGGATGTATGTGATGTAGTGAATCAGAACCTTTTTATTATTATTATTATTAATAATAATTATTATATTATATAGATAAATATTAGTAATAGCAATACTAGTATTTGAAGCTTTTGTGGAGCTTCAATTGATGACATGGGGCATATTTTAAGCAGCAAAGTTTTGGAAAAGTGGTATTATTTTAAGGTATCATTTGAGAAAAGTAAGGTAAAACATAAATATGTCTTGGATTTTATATGGATAAAGATCAATTCCTAGATGAAAAGTGGTGTATTAGGTGTAGATAGTAAGGAACAGGTGAGAGTTAATGTGAGTTTTTAATTTCAGTGACCTCCAGGTCATTAGGATTCATGCTGAATCTTACAAGACTTGAGTAAAAACCAGGGCCAACTTAACACAATGTCAGCTCAGCCTCACGAGCACGAGCGCTACGACTAAATTAACAGTGTGTTTAACAGCGCGCACGACAGACATCCTTCTTAATGCGTTCAAGAAGTTGATGTGGAAAGAGAACTGTGCGATAACGACCATTTGTCGGGGCTGCGAGGGCCTCGGAGTTCAAGAGATGCGGTAAGCGAAAGCCCGCTTCCTAGCAGAGGGGTGTCGAGCGCAGCCCGCTATGCTTGTGGGTGGCGGGCGAGAGCCATCGTCTCTCTCCAGCGACGATGCTGTCGCTCGCCCCTCTTTCGCTTCCATTCACAGCTCTCCCCCTCCAACTCTTAATGTCCCCCGTAACACTCACTGTTCTGATTTTCATAAAGTCGTTGTTCTCCCCTCGCTGCCCAGTGTGTGATACCGGGATATGTGTAAAATAAATGATGTATATAGCTGTAGGGGGAAGCCTTCCTCCCCCAGAACTACCTTAGCGTCCAGGGAACATTGAACATTAGATCCTCGTTTAGTGAATAAATAAGCATTCAACTGAATGGCAGTGTTCGTGTTGGACTTTTGTGCATATTTTACCAGAAAAGGAGCTAGGCCATTAGGGAGTTAATATCAAATAAATCTCCACTGGTCGACTGGCAGAAAGGGACCGGCGGCTCTGTAGCGCCCTGTTGGGTTACTAATGACCTGAGCGGGCTTCAAATGAAGCCGTCATATGCATGTCATTTGCAGTATGTATATATTTATATATTATCTTCTAATTGTGTTTGAGAAGAGAACAAAGCCACGAGCGCAGCATTTAGGATCAGGCTGTAAATGCTTTACAAAAGACTAAATAAGCTTGCTTTGATTAGCGCTTTAAAGTGTGTGTGTGTGTGTGTGCGTGTGTGTGTGTTCACTGTATGTGTTTGTGCAAATGACAGAATGACACTTATTCAGTCAAGTGTGACAATAACCTTGGAATATCGCAGTGCCTCAGAAAGCCTTAAAACACGCTAAGCTAAGACAGTATTTCTGTACCAACGTACAAACTTTCTGGAAGTGCATTCTCAAACATAGACATGAAAATGCACTATCCAAACTTACGTTTTTATAATTCATGAACAAAATTATTTTGTAATATGATTTTGATATACATTTTCCATGGTAATGCAATGTCTGATTTTAAAATGGTTTTCAAAGGATATTATCAATGACATTATCAAAAAATTCCATAATCAATATATAGTCGATATTTTGTCTAAATAAACTAAAAATTAAAACCAATCATTGTAATCAACTGAATTTGGGTATCACAGCATTATTCTAATATAGTATGAAAAATGGATATTCATACTGAGATTTGCTGACGATTCATTTAACATTATACTACTGGGCAATTAAATGCTTGAATCTGATTGGCTGATGAACGTTTAGTTATTTTTAGTGAAACACATGGGGAGCGTAGTTCCAGGTGGCTCTTGCATTACATGACCATATCACTTCGCCAAATGATTTTAGTTATTTCAATGGTCCTTATAGCCTAAAACAGCAAAATAACTAAAACTCACAACGACACTTGCCAAGCATATAAATATAGTAAACAATGGGTTAAAAACAACAGATTATTTCTATGTTTTTGGCACAAAATTATGTTTTATTATGTACGGAAAGCACATACTCTGTTTCTCCCACTCTCTCTCTTTATTACAGACCCACACACATACAGTTTGCACACACAGAAACATACACACTAATGTTGTTGTCGCTGCTTTGATGGTTTTATCAGGAAAGATTAGCAACTTTAAAGCTGATGATATTTCTCACAAGTGAGGTAACAATGGCGCTGTTCTCTAAGAAAATTAACTTAAAGGAGTAGTTCACTTCCAGAACAAAAATTTTAGAATTTACTCACCCCCTTGTCATCCAAGATGTTTGTGACTTTCTTTCTTCAGTCGGTAAGAAATTATGTTTCTTGAGGAAAATATTTCAGGAATTATCTCCATATAAGGGACTTCAGTGGTGCTCCCAAGTTTGAACTTTAAAAATTCAGTTTAAATGCAGCTTCAAAGGGCTCTAAACGATTCTAGCAGAGGAAGAAAGGTCTTATCTAGCAAAAACAAACTGACAATTTATATACTTTTTAACCTCAAACTTTTGTCTTGTCTATGTCTGCATGAACACTGTTTTTTTGTACACTGTTGTTCAAGACAGTTAGGATATGATGAAAAACTCCCATCTCGTTTTCTTCCCCAACTTCAAAATCAAGAAAGAAAGACATGAATATCTTGGATATGACTGAAAACATTATCTGTAAATTTTTGTTCTGGAAGTGAACTTCTCCTTTAGTTTCACTATTAGTAGAGACGCTGCTGTCGAACACTGTTGAGAGACACACAGACTCAGAGAGGTAATTCACATGCTTAAGCTCTCTCTCTCTCTCTCTCTCTCTCTCTCTCTCTCGCTCTCTCTCTTTTCTCTTTCTGTCTGATAATTAAATATTAACTGTATTAGTCTGCGATCAATGGCTCAAGCCCTGTTACTAGGTCTAAAATGACATTTTAGAATTAGCAACAGAGGCGTTGGATGAGATGCATAAGAAATTCATCCTACTCACAATAGCAAGTTCACTTCCAAAACAAAAATTTACAGATAATTTACTCACCCCCTTGTCATCCAAGATGTTCATGTCTTTCTTTTTTCAATCGTAAAGAAATTATGTTTCTTGAAGAAAACTTTTCATGAATATTCTCCATATAGTGGACTTCTATGGTGCCTGTGAGTTTGAACTTCCAAACTGTAGTTTAAATACAGCTTCAAATGGCCTAAAGAAGAACGGGCCTAGCATAAAGAAGGGTCTTATCTAGCAAAACGATCGGTTATTTTCTTAAAAAAAATGTACAATTTATATACTTTTTAATCTCAAATCTTTGTCTTGTCTAGCTTTGTGCTGCATGTACATAGTCTGTGTAATCCAGGTCAAGACAGTTATGTCGAAAAACTCCCATCTCATTTTCTCCTCCAGTGTCAAAATCGCCCTACATCACTGTTTTACCTTTTTTTGTAAATGGTGTTTGAACCTCCTTTGCACGTTCAGTTTGTAAACACTGGGTCAGTACTTCTGCAGCGATGTAGAACAATTTTGAAGTTGGAGGAGAAAATGAGATAAGACATTTTTTTTTAGAAAATAACAGATCGTTTCACTAGATAAAACCCTTCAAGCCCTTTGAAGCTGCATTTAAACTGCATTTTGGAAGTTCAAACTTGCCACCATAGAAGTCCACTATATGGAGAAAAATTCTGGAATGTTTTCCTCAAGAAACATAGTTTCTTTTACAACTGAAGAAAGAAAGACATGAACTTCTTGGATGACAAGGGGGTGAGTAAATTCTGTACATTTTTGTTCTGGAAGTGAACTTAAATACAAAAAACGGTCAAATGCCTTGAAATATATCATCTGATCGATGTCTTGTGGTGTGGTAAATGTAGTATAAGCAGAATAATTGACTTTGGTCCATTGAATTATTCGTAAAAAATACACATATAAAACATAATGTGCATTATTTTCTAATAATTCAGTGGCCCGTCATCAGTTATTTCTTATTTAAATTATTAGTGTTTTTATAGATTAAAGGGATAGTGCAGCCAAAAATGAAAATTATTTTTTCACTGACATCGTTCCAAACACGTAAGACTTTTTCCCCCCATTTTGGAACACAAATAAATATTTTAATACTCTCCATTGAAAGTCTATTACCAAGTTTGTAAAAGTCCTTATCCTTATGATTTAAGCAGTTTAAAAGTTTAAAGTTTTAAAAGTCTTCATGACTGCCTTGTGAACAGATTTAGTTTATTCATATATAAACATTGCTCATTGCACACATACCCAGAGCACATTGAATATAGTAAGCAGTAGTGCAAATGTGCATGTGAAGCTTGAAATTGTTAGCTTTCAATGGATTGACAAAAAATGGGTTTGAAACAACATGAAGATAGATTTTCATTTTTAGGATGAACCAACAGTTTAAACTCTGTGTAAAACAATATTAAATATGTGTTCTGAGTTTGTCACACTACAGAAAAATGTGTTATTAACCACCCAGCCAAATTTGAACGATTAAAAAATAAGCAGTATTTTCTGCTTTTAAACATTATTGTGAGCTATCAGCGCTGAAACCACGCCCACTCACGGGAAAGCTGCCATCTCTCTCAACTGTCAGATAGAAAAAAATTTAAATAAGGGGCCGAGCTATTTTGTAAATTATCACAACCAGGTAATATGCATTTACATGACCAAGGCTTAGCTGGCTAGCAAACCTTAGGCAGTAGTAACTAATGATTATGACAGTAACTCGTGATTGAGCGGGCGAACCACTGATGCTAATGCGTCCATTTTTTGGTAAATGAAAAAGTATCAAATAGACATTACTAATTGCTTTAGAAAGAAATATTTAATTTGATTCAACATAGAATTTTTTACACATAAACATTCAGGCTGCAATAGCCTAACGTAAACTATGGAACATAAAAGAAGACAATGTGAGAAACATCTCAGTATTTTTTGTTCATTCGATGAGTCATTGGTAACCAAAACAGCTTTGTTACCAACAGTCTTTAAAATACCTTCTTTCATGTCCCACAAAAGAAAAGTTTGAAACAATATGAAGGTGAATAAATGATGACAGAATTAATTTTTTTTGTGAGCTATCTCTTTAACGTTTTTTTTTATTATTATTATTTTCTTCTTCTTCTTTTTTTTATGAAATGATGCTCTAAATAAGAAACTAAACCTGCCAGCAGTGCAAACGTGCTTTTATCTACATTAATTTATTCATTCGATTCGTTCAAACAGCTGATTCATTCAGGAATTAAGTAAATTGCTCTTTTTATAAATGGGCCTTTGAATCGTAGTTAACATGATTTGTTCAAAACGCAGATTCATTCAGAAACTAAACACCGCTGTGTTGCTCTGAGACGCACAACAATTCTGCTATGGCTTCAAAGGTAACTCAATCTGGATAATTGAGCAAAAACACATCATTTTGTGTTTAAAATATAACATAATATCAACTTCATATTTACTGAACCATTGTATAAAATCTATTTTAGCTCATGATAGATAGGAACAAAATCAGCACTGATGTCATATTGGTCTTGCTACCGTGTGATATCATGCGATATGTGATATATATAAATATGAGAAAACAGGGACATTTTTGCACCAATATCTTGAATAGGGCATAACTGCATTTATGGAGATGTGTCCCTACATCATATTTGTCAACAATCGACTATATGAAATATAAGATGACGTACAGGTCTGGGGGGCGGGGCCAGCACATTAACTGCATTAAAATATTTAAATCATGTTGTTTTTTCGTTACTAATTAATTAAGTTGACGCATCAAACTGACAGCCCTAGTTTAGAAACTATTTTCTGAATTGCCTTTACACAGACATTGACGGACAGAAAATGGATTTAAAACAATGTTAGCGTGAGTAAATTAACTTAAAATAAGCGTTACATGACAGTAAGGGAATCTACATGTAAAAATAGGGTAAATGAGCATGTACAATTACTGATCAACTATCGTGCATTCAGACATAATCAGTATCATCTTCGCTGTCTGTTGCTTTATTAACTTTTCACTCAGTAGTGGGGAATGACGCAAATCCCACTTGACAACAGTCAGTCACCCACTCTTTAAAGAAAACCTACAAGTTTTTCCTTTCTTGTTCTTGCAGCTAATTAAAACTTAAGAAAAAAAAAAAAAAAAAATCAAACAATGAGGCCTAGTTCTCTGCGGAGCGTTGGAGCCATCTGGAGCACTCGCAGCCCCTCTCGTTTCTCTCCATCTTACTGCCTGTGAAATTAAATATGCACAAGAGAAACGGCTTGGAGAATAGGGTTGCGCTTTCAAATAGAATTAGCCAGCGTTTCTGAAACAACCATGCAGGCCTAGTAAAACAATGTAGCTTATTAGTTACAGTCAAACTATCACTATGTACACAGCACACACTGCGTAATTTAGGACTAGCTACTGTAATTGATAACTATTACGGTCCTTGAAATGATTATTGCGTCAGTGCGTTATGGGGTGATTAACCAACAATTTGTTTTTTTCCGGTACACAGTCATCCTTCCTGTGTGAGGAAAATGTTTACAGCATGTTGGCTTGAATCAATAGATTAATGTAGTCATTACAATATAAAAAAAAAGAGAAATATTCACCTTTATGAACATTAAAGTTCATTTTAATCTGGTAATAGCAATACATTTGTGTGTACAAAAAGAGCTTGGTGACAATGTGATTAGCTCATTAGAATTGTAGCACGCACTCCAGGCTATAGAAAGTCTCAGTAATTTAAACTTTTAAACCTTTACTCTTTTTTCATTCTTACAGATAGATAAAAATCTCATAAAAGCAAAAAGCAGGGCACATATTATGATGGGAGCAGATCTGAGGTTTGAAGCTAACCATGGTCCAGTAATTAGCATGTGCAGGCGCTGCGTTGGTTAGCAGTCCTCGTGCTGAGGAGTTGATGAACTGTGCTAGAGATAAAACCCTGGAGCCACACACAAATAAATCTGTCATTTCACACGTTATCATATTCATGAGCGTGTGAGTCTGGGTGTGTATCTGTGTCTGTGTGTGTGTGTGTGTGTGCGTAGCACATTACAGATGTTACAATAAGCCTACTTGTGTGTCTCAAATGTGCTAGCTATTTGGGAAACGATTGCTTTTCAGACCAGAAGTTTTTGGGTATTTTTTTTTCCCCGGGAGTGAGTCTACATGCTGCTAGTGTTTTTGCCGTTTGGGCGAAAATGAGCGAAGAGCTAACGATGTTTGTCGTGTGTCTCCAAGCCGCCTGTTTGTTTATGCTAGGCCAGTTCTGCCCAGTGCTGCCTGTAAATAATTACCCACCCTAATTATGGCCTGGAGTTAGCAAGCGCGCTAAATGCTTTTCTGATGAGTACTGCCCTGGGTTAGCAGGTGCTGGGTGGCCCTCCTAGGGACTCAGATTGAAGAGGGGGCCCATATTCCTCCCTCGGGTCCCACAGGCGAATGGGTCGTGTCGCTTCGACATACCCCCCGAAGAATAATGTGTTTTACGCAGGGGGGGCGGTTCTCCGCACGGGGGGCGTTACATTGTGTGCAGCTGGCCCCTAGTGTGAGATCCATTACGCTGGCCTTAAGATCGCCTTGTTTTTAAGGACCTTTGTCATTAAGACGTGTCTTGCTGATAGAAATCAAAATAAAGTGCTGAAATTCACCGGATGAATGTCGTCGGATCCAGACTTTCTGGTGACAGTCAGGGGAACCATGCAATTGAACTTGACTGCCTGCCATCAATATAGTATAATACAAAATACAAACAGCTTTGACATTTTGATTAAAACTCCTGTTATGTTCCCAGGGGATGAACGATTTGATTCGATTACATTCCGATTCAATACGGATTATGATTCATTTGGGTGTACTTTGGGTGTTAATTCTCTCTCTGTTAATGCTGTAAATTATACAGGGCAGTGTTTCAGACTAATTCAGACTATTTATTAAAAGTACTGGCTCATTCATTTCAGTAATTGGGTTTAAGCTCTTTCACATAAAGGACCAGTTTTGCTCACAGCTTGCGCCGATGCAAACCATTTTTTGTCGTTAAAATTAGGGATGCACGATATTTTGCAGATATCCGAAATGCTGATATTTTTCAACTCATTTTGGCTGATAGCCGATGATATATTTCCTTTATATCAACACCAAGTCTCCCCTTTGCGGAAATTCTAAGCGAATTATTTTTAATTTTGATCAGTTTTTAGCAAAAAATGATTTGTTAGAATTAAATAAACAATAATGAAGTTCTTTTATAATGACACTACACTAAAGCTTTGCTGAATTGCAAACTGCTTTTTTTTGGCAGAAAAATGCATTAGTAACCTTAACATTTTTTGTTATGTTTTCATACTTGTAGATGGTCTAAAGCAAAAGAGTTAAAAAAATCTAAAACTCTTTTAGAGCTCATAAATTGTTTAAAAATATTACATTACACATTAATGAATAAATCAGTATATATCAAATTATTAAACTTAGAAGTATCATGACTTTTTTTCATGTAAGCTACAGCTTTCGACCTTTAAAACATACTTATGATTTTTGACATCAATTACTGCTTTATTTAATCAGAAACACAGTCTAAATGTTATCTGTGTATTTTACTTTCATCTTATCAGAAGTACAGTGCCACCTATGGAATTAAAACTCAATGCCGATATTTACATCTAAAGCCATTATTAGCAAATTCCGATATCAGTCCAATAATATTGTGCATCCCTAGTTAAAACTATACTGTCTGGTTTTACTAAAGATGCGCAGTGAAGAATTGTCGCTGATCTCACTGAATATGCATTTGTAGGAGTTTCCTTTCAGATGCAAAATTTATGGGAGGAGAGTATTCAAATGAATCACGGAACACATTTTACTAACGTTTGCGCTCATCAAATTACTGGCATTTGCACCATTATTTAACACCCCAAAAAAGCATGTTTTAATCTATTTTGCGCTTGAAATGGCTGCAATTATTGTTGATAGGAGGAGGCACTGCAGAGAACAGAGAGCCCGTGGTAGAAGTGAGAGGATTTTTTTCACATGTATTCATTTATTTGGAATGCCAGAATAACACATTATTTGTTTGCCAAGCCATGTTATTTTTTTTATTTGCTTCAGGAAATAAAACACAACTTGGAACCCTCAACTAGGAGTCACGCGATACCAGATCTATCAAAACTTCTAGCAAACCTTCATTTTGTGGCCTCTTTTTCAATTTACTGTGGTTTCTTTATTTCTTTATTCTTTATTTGCGACTATGGTAATTTGCGCTGCGCTTGGTATGTTGCATTGGTCAATATGTAAATGAGATGTTGCGTTCTTTAATTTGAGCATAACGTGCAAATAACGTTATGCATTTAGAAAATAATAAGATAACTATAATGATAATTATATTAGCAACTGAGAATAACATTCTGTTTATATATGTGTTCACTACAGTATTGTCGTCTGTTGGTGTAAATGCTTACGTTTTTAAAAAGTCAGGTGGATTCTGAATATTCTTAATATTTTAGCGTTTATCATGTAGAAAAAAAATTGTTGTGATAGTGATTCCAACGACATCGGTGCTCTTTGTTGTTACTGTTATACTTTTTGTTGTAACTTTTTTTTCTTGCAATTGCAAGTAAATTCTTACTTTTTTATAAACTGAAAATTCAGAGATATAAAACTTTTTCTTAGAATTGCAAGAAGGCTATAAACTCAACTTTGAGATAGAAACTAAAAATAGTGAAGTACAAACTCGCAAAAAATTCAGAACTGCAACATGATAACTTGCAATTGCAAGTTTATAACCAGGGTTGCCAAGTCTACGTAAGAAAACCAGCCCAACTGGTACTCAAAGGTAACCCAATCTTGGCCAAAATGTAGGCTATATACATTTCTGCAAAACTGAAAAAACATACCTATATGTACGAATCACTGCAGTTTCCAGTTGAAGTGAACACTAGAGGCAGTGAAAATCTTCAATGCAAAATGCAGTAAAACTTTTATTCTTTTTCACATAAAGTATGATTTACACACAGAGTTTTGATTAATAAAGCCTAATTTTCACAAAATTACTTACAGAATATTTGATTATGGATTCAAAACAATTTTAACATCCATGAAAACTGATACTTTTGAACGTTGTCGTCACATGCAGCTTCATATGCATGACTTTTCTAATTCAGTAGGTTTGCGAGGTAGCTCACGCGATACGGCTTTCTACATGAGTGATAAAGAGTTCCAATACGAACCCTGTGAAACCACAATTTGACAAAACAGTTCGAATCTGCATAAGGAAATAGCACGGCTGCTATGTAGAGGCATGTATTTCTAATGAGCCTGGGTTGCCAAAATTAGCCAAACTGAATTCCAGGGAAAATTTGCATTCCAGGGGGTCAAAATCTCCTTCAAGGGGCTTCCACTTCAGTTGCAATTGCATTCAGGGAGGGCAGAGGGTTTTGCTATAACCCACAGACTAAAAAACCATGGCAGCAGCATAAAAGTAGCACAAATGGCAATACTGTTCGTAACTTGCAACTGACCCTTCGCCAGGAGCTTGATTAACAGATGATCTGACCAATTATAACACCGAATCTGCCAAAAAACAAACCAGACAGAAGAGTAGATTAACGTTGATGGACTTAACCTTAAGAAATGGTGTGTACTGATGTCTTTCGGTGACTGAAACAAGATACCTTCTGATGTTCATTCACGTTTATTTTGTGCTATAACTAGTAGTCAATCATCTGAAACTCAGCACACCTGAAAAAATGAGTAAAGTGCTATAGTAAGTGCAATAACTAGTAAAAAGTAAGAGATGATCGGTTCATGTGTCGCTTGAACTGAGGCCCTACAGTGATCTGTCACGAGACATTAAAGAGCCACAAAATGATATTTACTGATTGGATTTCTTAAAAAAAAAGATGGTCCCACTTTATATTAAGTGGCCTTAACTACTGTGTACTTACACTGAAATTAATAATTTGATACAATGCACCTTTTGTGTACATACATGTATTTACATTGTACTCAGATTTAAAAAATACCCGCATGTAATTACATCAGTAATTCATTTCTGTAATTACATTTATAATTACACTGTTGACCCATCCCTTACACATTAACCCACCCTTAAACCAACCCCTACCACCAAACCTCTCCCTAACCTTACCCATATCCCAACTCAATAGCAGCAAAAGTGTTCTGTAATACAATAATGACAACATTAAGTACATTGTACTTATTTTTTGATGCAAGTACATAGTAGTTAAGGCCACTTAATATAAAGTGGGTCCCCTCTTTGCTCTGTAATGTATTTTTCACTTTGTGAGAATATAATGTGTAGCGTAAGAGTGCCGTGGGTTGTCGGACATAGCAACAGTAATAAAGGGAGGCAGGTCTTTGTGAAGAGTCAATTCTGAGACCTTTTTCTTAGAACTGCAAGAAAAATAAACTGGGAGATATGAACTCAGAATTGCAAGAGGAAAAGTCACAATTTGTTTTTTTTAATCCAGTGCAGAAAATAGTTATTCTTTAAGAATTAAAATGTATTAATCGTTACAGTTTATATAGTTAACGTTATAGTTATCGCCCTTGATTTAAATGGGCCTTTATAGACTATTGTTTGCGCAATATGTAAAAACATCTCCTTTTTTGCCGTGGCCAACTCTAAAAATGGAAGGGGGCACTGCAGTAACCACCCTGCCTTATTTTTGCAATTATCCATGTTTTAAGTATTTGACAAGCTGGATGTATCAAAAGTTTATTCGAAAAACAACTGCGCCACAACTGATAAACACACGCCGTTAAATCTGAAAATAAATCTCGGCGCAAAACCCACAATGGTGTCAAGCTCTAAAATACTTTTCCAAAGACATGCTGAACTCCGTCTTGGCGGAGGGGTTGGACAGGGGGGCAGCTTGTGTGTGCCATCACGAGTGCTGTGTGTGTCTTGTAGCATGTCGCATCAAACTTTTACCCCCCACGGACGCGCTCAGTCTGTCTCCCAAACTTGCGCAGACTTGCATTATGTCAGCTCGCGCTTTGCCACCCCATTTGCTGTAGCTGTACTGCTGTGCGCGCAGACAGACTTATCAATCAAACGCGGCTTGATGGATTCTTCAGAACGATGGAACGATCGCCTCAGAAGAGCTGCGGAGTCTCGGAGCGCTTTTTTCTTTGACATAAGGGTATGCAAAGAGTGTAAATGGATGAACGGTTGATTGATTCTCGCCAGCGATGTTGTTGACAGCAGGAAATGTGTTTTGCATTGACTGTGTTTGCATGGGAATTTGCACGGGGCATGAGTTATCGAGCAGGAGTTTGGACCTTAGGCGATTCTACATAATGATGGCAGGTCGGAGAAGCCGAAATTCACTGTTTAACAGCCGTTACCTGCGGAGGGCCTGCGGAGAGCGAGCGCACAACCGCAACAAAACAAAACATTACATATTTAGAAAGGTTATAAGGCAGAATAAAAATATTTTGCTCTTGCAAAAACACAAGTCTCGCTGGATAATAAAGATTTATCATTTAAATTGTTTTAAGGGTAGCCCCTCTCACCCTCAGGCCCAACGAATACCATAGTGGGCCACCATGTCTGCCCGACGACGGTGTCATCATTACTAAAAAACTCGCAGAGAGACTCACGTAACGTGTTTGGAAGTGTGTTACTAAGAGGGGTATTAAGACTAGATATTGTCAGAGCTCTCATCAGGGTATCTGTAGTGAAAAACGACCCTGTCCTAGAGATGGTAATAACGCAATGGATGCACACAGTTTTCCTGTCAGATTTACTTTTTTTTACACACTCTCTTCCTCACTCCCTGCCTTCCTACCAACCTCTCCATTTATCTGTGTCTGTCAGTACTTCCTGTGGAATGACCTACAAGGACATGAAACTGAATATACAAACAAAACAGCTTCCTCAACATCTCTCAGTAACATAATATGCCGTTTTTGTGGCTTCTGAGTATAAAATTTGCCATTTTTTTGTGTCGTTCACCACAAAATGCAACTTCAACCATCTTGACTCTTACTAAAAATGTTTTCTTCCAGATATTTACTGTAGGTGACAACATCTTTGTCCTTCGTGTCACTTCATAATCATTGAATGCTAGTATTTTTGTTGTTTAGTTGAGCTTCTGAAGTACATAAACTCACAAAATTTTCACAAAAACTACATCTGAAAAAACTGGATTGATAACATCGAAACGAAAGTGTTGTAAAATACAGAATCGGTGCTATTAAGACTCTATATATTAATATAAAATAAAAATTATAAAATCAGAGGTGATGTCTTAAAGGCTAACAGGTAGATTAAAAAATAAACACCTATAAGTGCATTTTTAATTAGGGAAATGACAAAACAAGCCTTCATTATGATTATGTGAACATAAACAAGATCTGAAATAATGTTACTTTAAGTGCATTTCAAACAAAGTTACTTAAAACTTTGAGGGAATACGGTACATTCGACGATAAACACATAAATAAGAGGTTTTAACAATTGCGCTTCGCACACACGCTCAAAAACAATCAAATTTTGTTTTTGATCATTTCAAAAGTCATAAAAATGCGATAAACACTCTTGCATTAAAGTAAAAAAAGCAAACATGACGGCATGTGTGATTAGCCTCTCCTTCAAACACGAAATAATCGTTGTAGACACTTTTTCACTTCTATTCAAAACACACATGGGGGTCCCATTACTTCGCTGTAAAGCTTCTTTAAAAAAAGTGTTCAAAAGCAACCATGAAGAAGAACAACAAAAAAAAAATCCATTCTCCAGAGACAAACAAAACCATTAATTAAAACAAGCTCTCAAACATCAATCTCTCTGCCTGTCACAAAATTATCATAATCTGGGAATGTTAAGAGTCTGTAGAGTAAACAGTTAATTTAGAGGAGTATTAATCAAAAAGTCTGGCTTTCTGTACCCCCTCTGTGCTGTGGCACTTGTACTTTTTCATCTAGCGCACTTTGTACACTTTGCACACTTTGCACAGAGAGGGGGGGAACTTTTAATGCACTTCTTCACGTGTGTACTTAAAGGATGCTGGTAATATTCATGAATACCTACAGTATTTCAACATGAGAGTTTTGTATGTTCTCTTCATTTCATTATATATTCACAAATGGATATATTTTTGAACAGAATGTCAGTATTTACCACCCGTGATGTACAGATGACGCAAGTAAAATGAAACACACAACTTACATTTCTTAAATCGTGTGGCATCTGGGCTGTTTTTTTCAGAATGGTACTATTAAAGCCGTGATCTTGTCAGATATGTTGAGATGTGGTGCTCACATGGGTGACACAGGTTCGATTCTGGCCTGCAACCTGTCTTGCTCCAATCTCCTTTCATTCTTCATGATCTCTGTTTAATATAAAATATATAGTCAAAAACATTAAACGGTCACACTTTAGTTTGGGGACCAATTCTCACAATTAACTGTGACATTTGCTTCAGTAAACTCATAATTTGCTGCTTATTAATAGTTAGTTGGTAGTTGTTACGTTTAGGTATGGGGTGTATTAAGGGATCTGAAATATGATCGTGCAGAATTATGCATTAATACATTTACCAGTCAAAAGTTTTTGAACAGTAAGATTTTTAATGTTTTTTTTTTTAATTCAGTCTCTTCTGCTCACCCAGCCTGCATTTATTTGATCCAAAAGACAGCAAAAACAGTAATAATGTGAACCATTTTTACTATTTAAAATTACTGCTTTCTATTTGAATATATTTTAAAATGCAATTTTAGCTAAATTTTCAGCATCATTACTCAGTCTTCGATGTCACATGATCCTTCAGAAATCATTCTGATATGCTGATTTGCTGTTCAAGATTTCTAATTATAAGAATTAATAATTTTATTTAGCAAGGATGCTTTAAATTGATCAAAAGTGCTTATAAAGACATTTATAATGTTACAAAAGATTTCTATATTCAGATAAATGCTGTTTTTCTGAACTTTCTATTCAACAAAGAAACCTGAAAAAAAATCTACTCAGCTTTTGTCAACATAATGATACTATTTTTGAGCAACAAATCAGAATATTAGAATGATTTCTGAAGGATCATGTGACTGGAGTAATGATGCTACAAATCACAGGAATAAATTACATTTTAAAATATATTCAAACAGAAAACAGTTATTTTAAATAGTAAAAATATTTCAAAATTGTACAGTTTTTGCTGTACTTTGGATCAAATAAATGCAGGCTTGGTGAGCAGAAGACACTTTTTTGAAAAACATTAAAAATCTTACTGTTCAAAAACTTTTCACTGGTAGTGTATGTGCTTTATAAGTACTAATAAACAGTCACACATTAATAAGCAATTAGTTAATAGTGAGAATTGGTCCCAAAACATAAAAAGTGTTACCCATTAAACAGATCAGCTGAGGACAATCATGTGCAATTTATATAACATTTTATAACTTTTGATAAAAAAAAGTCTTTTCATATTCATCAACAGAGATATCCAAAAAACCTTAAACTCTAATGTGTCCACAAAATGAAACAATTTTGAACCTGGCTTTATCCAACGTTCAGATTTCTGTTCTGGAGATGTATGCAAATGAAGACATAAGTATGCAAATATAATACCTCATTTGCATATTTAAACTTGCAATACAAAACAATTGTCTTAATTTGCTGCGATCAATCAGCTGGGGAAAGTACGATCATATCTATTCCTTAAAAAATGCTCTGTTCACCTTTTATGATCTCGTATGGATAAAAACGACTTGTTTAAACCCACAAGCTCGCATTGCATTCTGTTTAGAAGTGTTGCGCATTTGTGCTCACATAGGTGATGCAGGTTCGAATCTGGCTTGCAACCTGTCCCAATCCGATTCCCCTTCTCTCTCCATTATCTCCGTGTAATAAAAAAGGCAAAAGCCCAAAGAAGATGCAGTCGAAACATTAAACAAATCTACCGAGAACGTTTGCCCTGTCTATTATCAGCGCGATCAATCGTCTATGAGCCGCGCAGTAGCTGCGGTAAGAGGCGAGCGGGGCAGAGACGAACAGATGGCGAGAGACTATCATAGCAGTTGAAGGTTTATTCACAGGTGTGTTTGAGGAGTCAGCACGCGTGTATGAGGGGAAACTAAGAGAGAGCTAGAGAGATGGGGGGGCACTGCTGTTGTAATAATGTTGGAGTGGGTGTATAATGTGAGTATACAAGCTGTTAATCTCTCCTGTGTAGCTGTGTTTAAATGTGTTTATGCTTCATTAAGCATGCATTACCTGCTTCATTACTGCTGTGTTGCAGCCACAGCCAGTGAGTCTCACACTCTTGAGTGTGGGTGTGTGGAAGTTCATCGCTCTCACAGACTGACCCGGCCCAAACAGGACGCTTGCGTCTTGACGGTGTATGATCTTTTTTGGAGCAACTTGCTTTAGTTTTAATTGCGCAGTGATGGGGGTGATATGAGGCTGGGTGAATAGTGACAGAATTGTAATTTTTGGGTAAAACAGTGAGTTGCGGCTATGAGACGTTTCACTGGGTTGTGGAAAAAGTTGTATATTTTCATCAGGGGTGGCCAGATGATGTCATATCTAAATTTGTCTTACCGTAAGAGTGGGCACAGCCATTTGGAAATTTTATGAGTATGGCTTCCGGTCTCATCTGAGTCCAGCTATTTTTATCTGTGCAAAACAACTTGTTCTGCAGCTTGATGTTGCAAATGGATGTGTCTTGCCATATTATTTTAATGTATTATCTTAATTATGAATGCACTGGTTTGTCCAAACAGTTTTACCATTTACTACACGTTGTTATGCATCTTGCTATTTGCCTATAGCGGATAATGAACTGAGTCTCACCCATAGGCTTACTTCCACATTAAAGAAAAATATAATAATGCCCTATTGTTTTATCATGTTATATACAATTCTTTACAAGGTAAAGTCATTAAAAAGTATGACCTTAAATGTGTATGTACACATACATGTACATTGATATCCCTTCCAAAAAAACAAAACAAAAAAAAAAAACTTAAAAACACATTTGTTTTAAACATCACCTTATAGCTGCATGAAATAAAAATTCACCCTATCTATTTTGTAAATGTAATGTATAGCGCTTATTATGAATGATACATCCATATATATGTTTCAGTTTTTAAGGCAAGACAATATAGGAAAACCAGTGTTTTTTTTTAGGTACTGGACCCAGAATGTGTAGATTTTAATTACAATTCATATCTTTTAGTAATTTTCACAAAATGAGTTTATTTCTCCTGCACTGAGCCAGAAATCTCCACTTCATGAGCTCTTACACCAACATTTATGGTTTATTTTATAAACCGGTTTATTTTATAATATTCTGATTTGCTGCTCAAAAAGCATGTTTTATTATTATTATTATTATTATTATTATTATTATGTTGAAAACAGCTGAGTAGAATTTTTTTCAGGTTTCATTAATCATTAATTAATAATTTCATTCATTTTCAATTTTGATCAATTTAAAGTATCCTCGCTAAATTAAAGAAATAAAAAAAATAAAAAATACTAACTCCAGGCTTTTGAATGGTATAGTGTATGTTACAAAAGCTTTTTATTTCAGATAAATGCTGATCTTTAGATCTTTCTATTCATCAAAGAATCCTGAAAAAATGTACTCAACTGTTTTATATTGATGATAATAATAATAATAATAATAATAAATGTTTCTTGAGCAGCAAATCAGCATATTAGAAGGATCATGTGGCACTAAAGACTGGAGTAATAATGCTAAAAATGTAGATTTGATCACAGGAATAAATTACATTTTAAAATATATTCAACTAGAGAGCAGTTATTTTAAATATTAAAAATATTTCACAATATTTCTGATTTTGCTGTATTTTGGATCAAATAAATGCAGGCTTGGTGAGCTGAAGAGACTTCTTTAAAAAAAAAACATTGAAAATCTTTTGACTGGTATACAACGTGTGCCTGTTTTGACTGGAATTATGGGCTACTTTTTAAAATCAGCAATAAGTAATGCACATTACTTTTCTACAACAGTAAAAATTAAATTTCATGCTTTCAGCCAAACAAAAACAAAACAAACAAAAAAAAGACAGAGAGAGAGACATCATCTACTTACTATGTAATGGATAATGTACAGCCAGCTGATCATTATTGCAAAACGTAATATCACCTAGCCTAAATTACAAAATCGATTTCTGTGCATTTATAAGTTACTTTTTCTATAGATTATTTAGGCATCACTGTATATGGCTTTAATGTAACATCTCTTCCTCTCTTTTCAGTCCTCTTTCATTTAGCTCTTTATATATAATCAATCAGCATCAAGTATAACTTTTTTTTTTTTTTTAATTATGTCATAAACCATTGTTGTACTGGATCATTATTGTTATGTATGCATGGTTATTTAGGCTTGCTTACATCATTCACATGATGTTCATTGTGAGGAAAATATGTTTTTGTTTAATTAAAGCTTGAAAAAAAATATGGTTATATCCAAGATGTGTAACAAAAATAAGAGATATGCCTAATATTGCAGTAAAGATGTGTACATGTGAATTGTTTTTTAGTTTTAATCTGTTAAATTATAATTTACACAGTAAGAATTTCCTGAATCCTGAAAAGGTGACCTGAAAGGATAATTTTTTTTTCTTTTTACAAAATTTGGCAACAACATTATTAGTGTTAAAATTGGACTAAGGACTCTGGAACAAGCAGCTAAATGGACTACAACTGCATTTTTGCATTTAACTGACTTATTCATTAAAATATATAAATATGTATAACAGGTTTTTGTGCATCTCCAGAGCCAAATATTTTGAGATTAAAATGTTTTAAATGAAAATAATAAATAAACTGATCAATTTCATTTAAAAAATAATGCAAGGAAAAGCTGTTATATAAAAGAGTGTGCGAGAGATCTGGTGTTACAGACGCAACATTGACTCAAGGATGATTGACGTCACAGGGCTCTCTACACCTCCAGATAAATGGCGACACCTTCTGGTCACTGATGACCTTCCCATAGAAAACGATGTTTTGTGGATGGGATTAAACCTAAATCCATCCAGATCGGATATTTGCAACTTATTGAGAAATTGCAAAAAAAAAAAAAAAAACCATTATTTGTTATTTGAGAATGTAAATAGTGATTTTGCATAACAATTTATCAAACAGTATATACATATGAATAAATAAACGTTTACATAAAATTATTTCATCATTTAAACTCAAGCTGAAGCTATTTATAATATTTTATAGAATGTAACAGAACGTGAATATAACTTAAGGTATTGAAAAACCATGACCTTTTATACGCATTTTGTCACATGATGTCAGGCAGCATGAGTTGGGAATGTCTGTACGGTTGTGCTTTATTATTCCTGGCATCATTTATGAACGTACAATTATGTTTGTCTTATTATGTTTGTCTATTCACTTAAATCGTACGAGCTGAATTATTTAATTGTACACAAAATACTAGCGATAAAGTTAGATTTACTTTTCCATTTAATTTAGTAAAAATTGTTGGACTTTTATTTTGAATGTACGCCACAGGAAATGCGTCAGCGAAGGTCGTTATGGGGGAGAAACTGCTGTATGATGATGATGAGTGTGAGATTCACAGTTGACCAACCGGTTACATTACGGTAGTAATCAACATACCGGCCGGTTGTATTACAGAGGATATCACTTATTCATTTCATCTCAAGATTCAGACCAGCTGGGATCGAAACATAAAGGCAGTTATAAAACTGGTATTTCCTGGGTAAACCGGGCACATTAGATAAGAAAGAAGAGTCTAGAATCAGTAGGGTCACTGTCCGCACCAGCACTGGTCCCCAAACGGACCGGACCTCTGGATCACTGGATCACTGTAAACGCGTCGACATGAGGAGTCTGCCGTATTTCTGTCGGGGACAGGTTGTCCGCGGATTCGGACGGGGAAGCAAAGACTTGGGCATCCCAACAGGTGAGATGAACACGCAAAGAAATGGCTAATCTGAAGATACGTATACTGTCCGAATTTACTGATAGTTATGTTGTTTAGATCTACCTCACTTTCTTCTGTCAGAGAAATGGGAAATGTTAGGCGACATGACAATGTGTCAGTAACCATTCACTTCTGTTGAATGAAAATATACAGTTAAATTGTACAGTGACTGAGATGAACGATGAATGAATTAACTGATCATTAAAGTAGTATTAAAAACAGGCTGTTAATTATTTGACTTTCTTTACACTTAGTAGGAGATCAGTTAATAATAAAGTGTTTAAATCTTAAAATAAAACTGCTACAATGTAATATTCACTTATCACACCAGTAAGTTTACTCACGTAAGGAATGTTATCGTTCAGCAAAAATTCTGGCCAAATTATTATGTAACTTCACTTACAGGTTATAGGTCTTACAACACGCTTTTGTAAAATGTTCGATTCTGATTGGCCAGACATAGCAGTGACTGGAACAGGCCCCGCCCATTTTCAGTGGCCTTGGTTCTCCCATTGATTTTTCCCATAGGGATTTTATAGAAGTCTTAAAGTGTTAGAAGAAGTGAACCAAACTAACCACATACGAGGTGAATTACAATGTTACAAACTTTGACTTTAAGCAAAAAGTACTTAAAAATCAAACTTGGAAAAAACCTTTAAGGGAAAGCTTTGAGGGAAAGATCTACAATCCCATGAAGCATTCCAAATGACATTCCATTTAAAAATGGAGGGACATAAAACTTTTGATTTAAAAATGCAGATTTTCTAAAGAGAGAGAAACAATATTTTGTAAGTTTACTGTAAAATATGCATACTGACTGTACAAACATATAAAGGGATAGTTCACCCAAAAATGAAAATTCTGTCATTAATTATTCACTGGTGATGGGTCGTTCTTGAACAATTCGTTCATTCTGAACGAATCTTTAATCAGACTCGGGAATGATTATGCGCAACATCCTATTAGGTTCTGTACTGGAATTAGTTCACCTGATTTGAGTCTTAGGGTTTTTGGAGTCATTCGTTCACCTAATGGGGCTGTCACGTGATGAACGAATGACTCGAACCCGAAGACTCGAGAGATGAACTAATCAATTCTCTTTCCGGCTCAGACTGCATAGGTTAAGCTTATGGGGCTGTCGTGTGATGAAAGAAAGACTCAAGCCCGAAAATTTGTCAGATAAGAGGCGAGGTGACCTAATCATAGATTAAAGACCCAGGTAAACAATGAATTAATCTTCTCTGTTTCTTATAGCATTATAGTTTTGTCTTGTTTGCAGTGTGATCAAACTTTTTACCTGATAAGAAAAAAGCGCTTAAACTACGATGGAACCACATTTAATGAATAAATTCCACCATGTGCATCGAAGTCATGTGACTTTTTGCTATGACATGGGATAACTTGATTAACCAACAGACTGATCTCTTTCACAGCATCTGAAATGCTATGCTCATTTTGAAATGCCTGAGGATAGTCTGTCTTCAGAGTATTTCTGTATAATTGTCTTACATGACTGCATTCCCAAACAGCAGGAATCCACCTCTGAAAGCAATGACAGCAATTTATTGTGTTTCGTCTGCTGACTCTGAGGCGCAAGTAATTTATATGAAAATATGATATGATACATAATATAATGCATAATATATGATATTCAGTGGATTCTCCTAGTTTTCTTAGTGCCAGTTTATCAGGAAGACGATTTTGTTCTCTTTGACTGGTTGAATGGAAATGGTGCTTTATTCGCAAATGTTTTATGCGATATTCCAGTTTTGCGCATAAGTTTATTTCAAATCTTTGGAAGGAAACATAGCCATTGTCTGTCTTGAATGGTATTACTATTGATCAAAATCAATTCCACGATTGAGAAAATTATTGGGATTTTTACTTCAGGAACCCGACTGCTGTACTCTTACCACCACAACACTATTTTTACCATTGCCTGTGGCAACACTACTTTTGTTTTGTTTTATACTAGTAATACCTGAAAGGTTCTGCTGATACAGGCATTCGTGAACAATTTTCACAATTTACATTTTTGTAGATTGCATGGAGACAATAATGCATTGCATTTTGAATCGCAAATTTTTAGTTTTCTTCAAAAGGTTTAGTTGAAAATGGTGTTGTGGAAATAATTTGAAAAATATGGCAAAAGTATGATTTCATGTCCATGTGTTTTTATTTAGTAAGTAGAAAAGTATTCTCCGATAATAAATGGATGTATATTATCCCTTACTTGTCAGGTTTCTGTACATCTGTAACTTTGAAGATATGTTTCAAATGTAAACACATACACCCTGATAAAAGAAAGTAAAATGAAGCCGGTATTTAGTCTTTCTAGATCTAATGTTTTCTTTCCATTCCCTTTTCAGCAAACTTTCCAGAGTCGGTTGTGGACAATCTCCCGGCTGACATCAGCACAGGAATCTACTACGGATGGGCACGCGTAGATAACGGAGACATTCACAAGATGGTGATGAGCATCGGCTGGAACCCTTACTACAAAAACACAAAGAAGTCCATGGTATGTACATATCAGTTTTCCAGTGTAAAATATCTACAAACTAAAGACACGTAGTCCACTTCCAGAACAACAATTTACAGATAATGTACTCACCCCCTTGTCATCCAAGATGTTCATGTCTTTCTTTCTTTAGTCGTAAAGAAATTGTTTTTTGAGGAAAGCATTTCAGGATTTTTCTCCATATAATGGACTGATATGGTGCCCCGAGTTTGAACTTCCAAAATGCAGTTTAAAGATAAAATATGAATGGAGTTTTTCGACATACCCTAACTGTCTTGGATCAGAATGCACAGAGTTCAGGCAGAGCAAGACAAGACGAGCATTTGAGATTAACAAGTATTTAACTTGTTTTTTTTTTTTTAATGCAAATAACCGATCGTTTTGCTAGATAAGACCCTTCTTCCTTGGCTGGGATTGTTTACAACCACATTTGGGATCGTTTGAGCTGCATTTAAACTGCATTTTGGAAGTTCAGACTCTGGGTGCCATAGCAGTCCATTATATGGAGAAAAATCCTGAAATGTTTTTTCTCACAAAACAATTTCTTTACGACTGAAGAAAAAAAAAGACACAAACATCTTGGATGACAAGGGGGTGAATACATTATCTGTAAATTGTTGTTCTGGAGTCGGACTTCTCCTTTAATAGCGGAGTAGATAAATAGTACATCTCATGTATCTATCTCCCTGTGTAACAGGAAACACATGTGATCCACAAGTTTAAGGAAGATTTCTACGGTAAAATATTGAGTGTGGCCATGGTTGGCTACATTCGCCCTGAGAGAGGATTCAAATCACTTGGTAAGACATTGAGCCGATTTCTTTAACTCACTCCCACATCATACGATCTCACTGAAGCCACAACACCCGCTTCACCCACCCAAACACATTCATTCAATTATGTTAACTCACGGTTACGTCTTATCCACAGATGAGTTGATAGCAGCGATTCATAGTGACATTGAAGAGGCAAAGACAAAGCTGGACCTGCCAGAGCACTTGAAACTGAAAGAACATCATTTCTTCAAGACGTCAACAGCCAATCAGATCTTGAACGGTCATCGTCTGTAACATTCACTTTCACCTCTATTTAAAGCCTGTTTATTACATATGCAGTTTGTTGTTGTTTTTTTATGTTAAAAAGATTTCTGTCCCCACGTGGTGCTTCGGTCAAGTGCAGGCACTACATGTATTTATGTATCATCTCGTAGCCCTTGTGTTTCTGTATTTATCGCAAAAAGGAGGATTCAGGTTACTCACTGGTGAATGGTCACAGGGTAAACATTACCACAGATGATACTATGTGAAAGTCAGGGAGTGTCAAAATCTCTTCTTTCTGATGAATTTCCTATTTAAATGGATAGTTCTTCATCTACCTTCATGTTAATGTAATATTTAAGGACGACTCTCGTTACATAAAACACTTTAACCATAGTCAGAATTAGCGTTCCTCCTCTTTGAGATAAAACAAATGCTTTTTATGGTTCTCGGAGAACCGTGCACAGAGGTGGAAGTCCAAGGTTGAGATAAAAAGAGTAAAATCCCAGGTTGTTTATAATATGAGTGTAAAACTGGGCAGAAGGAGAAAAAAACAGTGACTGAAGACAAAATGAATTAATCTAAATGGTATTTTAGATATTTAAGTGTGTACAGACGCTCTGTATAGCAAACACTTGCTACTGTGTACATATGCATCGCTAAACCTTAACCTAAATACTATTTTTCCCCTTTCTTTTACTGTGGTTATACATTTAGAAGAGTTTTACATTTGTAAAGGCACTCAAGAGTCATGTAGGTTTACAAATGTCCTTCTGACTTACTTGTTTCTCCATGTTGTGTTCCTGTTGAACTGATGCTTGAAAACACGGGCTGTGTAGCGTCAGACTGCAGCAGTCCTCTGTACGGGCACGGTCACGGTCTAAGTGGAATTTCACGGGCAAAAATAAAACATGTTGATTCGTTATCGGTAGCGATGTATGAAGCTAACACAGAAATCGGTTTTAAACCAAATTTTAGCCACATTCTGTTGGTCAAAGCGGCGAATTCTGTGTGTGGGAAAACGTTCGCTCTCACGCGAATTTCCTGATCACGTGAAATTCGATTTTGCCCGCGAAAGTTCGCTGAAGAACGGTAAACGTGACCGCACCTTAATGTAGGAATAGAAATGCGATACTCTTTAAAACCTGTTAATGCTGTTATGTTCACAATCTGTAAATGTTCAGACACTCACTCATGTGGGCCTTTATTTGTTGAACCGCTACTTCTGTATGTTTGGTACTGTGTGCTTACGTTTTCTGTTTAGTTCTATTCCGCCATTTTTTCTTTCTTTTTGTAGGTCAGGGCAGTGCCTTAAATATGTGAAATGAAGCATATTAATATACAGTGCACAACCAAGCATTCCTTAAATGTTGACACCTGCTTGTAAGCATTAAACAAAAATGCCTTATGTGGTGTTTTACTGTCTTTTTTGTGAAAACGTCTGTAATGCTTTCGTGATGTCATAGTCTAATTAAAAAGGGAAATGAGAACCGGAAATAAATCATCTAGTTCAGAATAGGTGGTAATAAATGCTGTTCATTATAAATAATCTAGTGAACCACTGGTCATCTAGTAGCTTTACTTCAACAAACAAAATCTTTTGACTATAACTATTAAAACTGGATAAAATAAAATGTATATCAAAACAGCACCTAACAGAACACTGAGTGTTAAAGGAGAAGTCCACTTCCAAAACAAAGATTCACATATATTGTACCCACCCCCTTGTCATCCAGTGATGTTCAAATCTTTCTTCAGTCGTAAAGAAATTATGTTTTTTGAGGAAAACATTTCAGGATTTTTTTTCTCCATATAATGGACTGATATGGTGCCCAGATTTTGAACTTGCAGTTTAAATGCGGCTTCAAATGATCCCAAATGCGGCTGTAAATGATCCCAGCCGAGGAAGAAAGGTCTTATGTAGCGCAACGATCGGTTATTTTAATAAAAAGAATACAATTTATATACTTTTTTAATGCCAAACGCTCGTCTTATTCTGCCTGGACTGTTTTTGTTCCGGTTCATGACAGTTAGGGTATGTCGAGAAACTCCCATCTCATGTTCTCCCTCAACTTCAAAATCGCCTTGCATCGCTGTTTTACCTTTTTTGTTAAGGGTGTTTGATCTTCTTTGCATGCTCACGTTGCAAAGACTGGGTCGGTACTTCTGCAGCAATGTAGGATGATTTTGAAATGATTTTTGAAGTTGAGGGAGAAAATACCATTGGAGTTTTTCGACATACCCTAACTGTCTTGAACCAGAATACACAGAGTTCATGGAGAGAAAGGAAAGATGAGCGTTTGAGATTAAAAAGTATTTAAACTGTATTTTTTTAAATGAAAATAACCGATCGTTTTGCTAGATAAGACCCTTCTTTCTCAGCCTGGATGGTTTACAACCGTATATGGGATCGTTTGAAGCCACATTTAAACTGCCTTTTGGAAGTTTAAAATTGGGGCACCATAGAAGTTCATTATATGCAGAAATGTTTCCCTCAAAAAACAATTTCTATACGACTGAAGAAAGAAAGACATGAACATCTTGGATGATAAGGGGGTGAGTACATTATATGTGAATCTTTGCTTTGGAAGTGGACTTCTCCTTTAAGGGACTTACCCAAAAATTTTGCAAGAATGTTATTATCTAAAGAGTTTCAGTTTCCAATGAAAAAAATACTATGGAATTCAATGGAACCTAAAGCTGTTTGGTTTCCAGCATTCATTCTTTAAAATATGTTCTTTTATGTAAAACAGAAAATGTCAGGTTTGGAAACATGTTTGAAGACAGGTTTGGAATGATGTAAGGTGAGAAAATTCGTTTTTTTTTTTTTTTTTTTTTTTTTTTGGACTATTCCTTCCAGTTTAAGTACTAAAATGACAAAGCGCATAACAAAATATAAAACCTAAACTAAAATGAAAATAAAATCTTAAGCTAATTAATAATATTTAGAAACTAAACTGTGGAATTATAATAGTATATTGTTTTGTTAAATGAACATTTGAATTATCTGACGGAAAGTGTTCACAGCTGTTTTCTTTCCTATGTCTGCGAGGTGATGTCCCACGATCTTAACGTTAAGAAAATAAGTGCATCTAAATATTTGGTCAGCTCGTATGGATGAGAGGCTGCTGTAAAGATTATGTCCTGAAAACGGACACCCTCGAGTCTAAGTGAACCGGCACTTATTTCATTTTGTGCGCTACTGGTCATGCAATGCCTAAGATCAGCCGACATTTCAGTGAGGGTTTCCCATGCAATCAAACGGCTAATCTGCATTTGATCTAATGGAAATCTGTTACTTGTCTGCAGATAATCCTTGGTCACATGTACACTACCATTCAAACATTTCGGGTCAGAAAAATGTTCTTTAGGTTTTAAAAAGAAAGTTGTGCTTTTGCTGTGCAAAATTACAGTAATAGCGTGAAGTGTTACAATATTTTAAAGGTTTTTTTGTTAAAGGAGTCTATTCTGTCCACCAAGCCTACATTTATTTGATCAAAAATACAGCAAAAGCAGAAATATTGTGAAATATTTGTACCATGTAAAATATCTGCCTTCTATTTGAATATATTTTAAAATGTAATTTATTCCTGTGATCAAATCTACATTTTCAGCATCATTACTCCAGTCACATGATCCTTCAGAAATGATTATAATATGCTGATTTGCTGTTCAATAAACATTATCATTATTATTATTATTATTATCATTAATATTTAAAACAGTTGAGTACATTTTTTTCAAGATTCTTTGATGAATAGAAAGATGCAAAGATCAGCATTTATCTGAAATAAAAAGCTTTTCTAACGTTACACATTATACCATTCAAAAGCTTCAGTATATATATTTTTTCAATTATTGAAATGATAGAAATTAATACCTTTATTTAGCAAAGATGCTTAAAATGTATAAAAAATGATATAGACATTTATAATGTTACAAAAGATTTCTATTTCAGATAAATGCTAAAAGAAACCTGAAAAAAATCTACTCAGCTGTTTCAACAACAACAACAACAATAATAATAGTTTTTTTGAGCAGCAAATCAGCATATTAGAATGATTTCTGAAGGATCATGTGACTGGAGTAATGATGCTACAAATTCAGCTTTGAAAATCACAGGAATAAATTATACTTTAAAATATATTCAAATAGAAAGCAGTTATTTCAAATAGTAAAAATATTTTACATTTTTTAAGTTTTATTGTTCATTTAATTGTTTTTGCTGTACTTTGGATCAATTAAATGCAGGCTTTGTGAGCAGAAAAGATTTCTTTAAAAAAAAAATAATGTTCAAAAACTTTTGCCTCATAGTGTATTAAAAAAAAAAAAAAAAAAAGATCAGTTTATGGTTTAAGCTTAAGCTGTACTACATAATTCTCTTTATGTTCTGGTTTCCAACAGCAGTTTCTGAAGATCGGTTTCTACACACATCTGATGTTTTCAGCATTATGTGTTAATGTAATCAAGTAATCAAACTTAAAGATGAACCCACAACAAAGAGCCATAATGACCAATTAGCAAAAATTTGAAAAGGACTGTCAATACACTGTATAAATCATTTAAATGTCTTAAAGGAATAGTTCACCCAATTTGCTGAAGTACTCGCCCTCAGACCATCCAAGATGTAGATGAGTTTGTTATTTTATCAAAACAGTTCTGAAGAAATGTAGCATTACATCACTTGCTCACCAGTGGATTCTCTGCAGTGAATGGGTGCCATGAGAATGAGAGTCCAAACAGATGTTCATAATAAGCAGATTTGGACTGGACTGTCATTCTGACAGCACCCATTCACTGCAGAGGATCCACTGGTGAGCAATTGATCCAAATCTCCAAATCTGTTCAAATGAACAAAGTCATCTACATTTTGGATGGCCTGAGAGTGAGAACATTATCATTTCTGATTAACATATTCCTTTAATTACAAACATAAAACAGGCATGACATAAACATGAATACTGATAATACCACCATGATATTTAATAGGGGTGTGACGAGACGCTTATACCACGAGACAAGACGAGAGACGAGACCAGATTTTTAAACCTTTCTTAAGAAATTCTCAATTATGAAATACATAGGGAAAACAGTCTTTTATTCAACTGAAAAAGACAAAATGCAAAAAAAAAAAAATGTAGGTACATTTTCAACTTTATAAAATTAAACAAACCTTTTTAATGAATTATATGCAGTAATAAACAACATTTAAACAAGAGCTTTATGATTCTGGATAAATTGAGAATCCCAGTTGTTTTTAATAAATTGGAGACCATGATTCTCTCACGATTCTGGAGAAAAAAAGATTAGAAAACTAAACAAAATAATGTAATTTACTAGTGGTTCTGACAAACTGTTCATTGCTTAAGACTTTTATATTAATTAATATATGCTTAAAAACATATATTAATTTAAACAAAATAAAAAAAACATTCAATGATGGAGTCAGTGTCTCACTTCATTAAGACTCGTTCGACCATTGAAATCTCCTGAATGAATGATTCAATGACATGTGTCTCGCGAGACACATCGGATCTCGTCACATCCCTAATATTTAATATTTAGCTACTTACCAAAAGAGCATTTTGTTTGCATTTGCCCCATGCATGCAGCTCTTTTCCATTCAGTAGAAGTGGATAGAGACCAGGGTCTGACAAGAAAAATAAAAAAAGGCATACAAACAATAGCCTACACTTTATTTTAAGCTTTTTGAGTGCATATTTAAGTCGAAATTTAATGAAAAATTTTGGTCGCCATTTATTGTATGCAAAAGAGTAGCTTGCACATTCTGCCAAATATCTTCTTTTGTGTTCCACAGAAGAAATATGGGTTCTTATGGGTTTATCATAGAGAGTAAATGATGACAGAATCATGATATTTGGATGAACTACTTTATTATTGGTTGATTGGTAAAGCTTAGTGTATTTCTGCATGTCAAAACGTCAATAAATAAGCTAATGATATGCACATATCAAAGAAAACAGGCTTTTTGTGTTTTATGTGAGAGTATACATATCATCATATTCCAGCTCCACCTCCTCCACTTCCTCTTCCCCCTCCAACAGGCTGTATTTAAACTTTCGATACACTATCCCATCCCTCCCCATGTAAACAATGTCCTCGTCCTCCTCCTCGTCATTCTCTTGGCCTGCTTCTTTATCGCAATACTCCGCCTGCATGCTGTCACTGAGGGTCGCAGAGGTGAAAGGGCCGTCTGAGATTTTGCTGTAGCCGTTTGACTCCATGATGGGTTTTGAGGTGATCTTTTGACGAAATTGCAGGAAGAGGAAAATGGCAAGCCACAAGCCCACCAGCACAAATATGACAGTGGAAACAAAAAGGCCGGGATGAACGAAAGTCACTGGATCGTTGTTGAAGAGGTTGTAGCTCAGCATGACAATGCATTCATCTGAAAAAGTAAAATTTTTTTTTTTTTTTAAATAAAAAAAAAAAATGCAAGATTTGACTTAAGAGTGTTGAGCAGAAGTATGTGCTTGTCATTTACATGAATTATTCAGTATATACATTAGTGCCATCAAATGATTAATCACGATTAATCGCATCTAAAATTAATTTATTATGTATATATAAATACACACATACATGTATACATTTAAGAAAAAAAATTCATGTTTATATTAAAAATATTTATATGCAATATCAATTATATGGATAATAAATATATACATGTAAATGCATGCAATTATTTATTAAAATACATACCCTATGTTTGTGTATTTATATATACATAATAAATATACACAGTACACACATTTTATGTAAACAAAAACTTTTATGTTTGATGCGATTAATCGGGATTAATCATTTGACTATATTAATATAAATAATTTATATAACGAAATAACAAATTTAATAAATACATTTTTTTTTTTTTTTTTTACAAAAAATAAAACTGTTAAAAATGTTAATTGAAATAAGGCTGAAATAAAATATAATTAGTCAAAAATTTGAAATGTAGCCTTGGCAACTACCTGAAACAAAATAAGCGGAATTACCAAAATTAATAAATCTAAAATGGAAATAAATTAAAGTAAAATAGAAATATCTATATAAAACTATTAAAATAACAAAAGCACATAAAATTACTAAACTTAAACTGAATAATGAGCTAAAAATGGAAATAAAGATATAAAGGTATAATCCTATGGTAATATGAAAATAACATTGAAATATGTAAATAATTTATATAACATTTTTAAAATAATTATTTGTAAAGACTTGCTATTTTAAAGACTTATAAACGTCAATTGTCTTTATAAATGACAGTTAAAACTAAATTTTAAAACATCATTTACACTGTAAAATTTTTTGTCAAGAAAATGTAAATAAAACAAAGATTATTGGAGTATCAAAAATAGTAATATTAACTATTTAAAACTATTTAAAATAACAAAAGCACATACGATTATTAAAACTAAAATTAAAATCAAAACTAAGAAACAGAAATAAAACTAATTTAAAATTGAATAAATACTATAATAGTACATTAATAATATGAAAAACATTGAAATATATCAATAATTTATATAATATTTATTTAACAAATATTTGAAAAGACTTATTTGCAATTTTAAAGACTCATAAGTATCAATTGTCTTTAAAAACAATAGTTAAAACTACATTTTCTGTCAGGCACATCTTTTACGTTGTAAAATTTTTCCCAAATAAGTACATAAAACAGATTATTGGAGTACTAGGAGTACATTTCAGAAGAAAATACTATTTCAGTCTTGTGTTACTTGTACTGTCAAACGATTAATCGTGATTAATCGTATACAAAATAAAAGTTTGAGTTTTCCTAATAAATTTGTGTGCACTGTGTGGAATTATTATGTATATATAAACGCACACAAATTAATGTATATATTTAAGAGAAATATGTTGTTTATGTACAAAATAGTTTTATTTATATATAATATAAATTCTATAAAAATTATAATAAATACATATGCTTGTAAATATTTCTTAAATATATACATAAATGTGTTTATATACATAATTACACACAGTAAACACACATATATTAGGTAAACTCATATGCGAAACTCAAAAACTGTATGCGATTAATTGCGATTAATCGTTTGACAGCCCTAGTTACATGTCATTTCTTTGTGATTAAAACTGTTTTACAGTTTTTTTGTTTGTTTATTTACAGAATGAATGAATTTAAAGCTTGTACCATTCAGGTTGTGGCACTGGCAGCATTCCGAGTGGAATTTTGAGGAATCCACAGGTGTGTTTTCTCCACAGCAAGGAAGACACCTCCCATCCTCTGTGAGGCGCTGTAGAACAGGGCACGAGGTGCACCTGTAGGGTCCCGGACCTTTACATTCATTACAGGATGAGTCACATGTCGCACATGTGTTATTCTGTGCAAAACACATGACATGTTAGAAAGAACTTTGTCTAAAGTTAGAACTTCGTCTACACTAATCTGCGAAGCGGGGTGTTCAATAGTTCTACAGCATTTATTAATCTTAGTTATGTTCATTTCAGCATTTACTAATGCATTATTAAAATCACAGGTTAACATTAGTTAATGCACTGTGAACTAACATGAACAAATAATGAATAATCATATTTTTATTAATTAACAATAAAGATGAATAAATAGTGTAATAAATGTATTGTTCATTGTTTGTTCATGTCGTCAATGTTACTGATATACAAAAAAAATGTAGGGTTAAGAGGGAAAATTAAATTTAGTTGGTGTTGGCGACATTAAAACACTACAATACAGTTAGCACATTACTGATTTAATAAAATGGTATTAAAAAACATTTACCTCAGGAATGGGATATTCCCCAAATAGACAATCGGATGAGCAAATTCCTCCTAACATTTTGAAACCGTCATAACATGACGTACAGGAGATTGCACCAGAGTCTGTCGATTACATAACAGACTAGTTCAATCACATTGAGGTACACAAATCATATCATTTGCACTCTGATTGTATTAAAAACTGTCTAAGATGGATTTAAAATGCAGGATGAAAGACAAATTTCTGAAAGATTAAAGTAAGATGATTAAAAAAAATGATCTGGTGTAATTTTTAAACATTTAAAAGTTAATAAAATGTCATTGCATTAGTATTTAGACACTTTTTTGTCAAACATTAATGCTCATAATGTGATAAACTTCATGTTTCAACTAAAAGTCATTTTAGATACGCATAAGTGTGGCTTAAAGGAATATTGCTGATTCAATACACATTAAGACAAACACCAAATTAGTTCAAGTGTTTCTGTATTAAAGAATGGGCTAAAACTCCTACAAGCTGGTGTGCAGGACTGATCAGCAGTTAACAAAATACGTTACCTGCGGTTATTGCTTCAAAAAGGGTTCACATCAGATACCGAAAGCAAAGATTCACATACTTTTTCAACTCGCAAATATTTAACACTGGATCATGTTTCTCAGTAAATAAATAAAGTATATTTTTGGTCTTTTTGGCATGTGATGAGTCTTACCCTTGCATGTTTTACAGGTGGAGTGGCATCTTTGGCATTCTCTGTCTAAAGTTTGAGGGAAGTGGTCTGATGGGCATGTACGCAGACACTGTCCAGACTTTTTCAACAGGAAGTATCCATTTCTACAGCTGTGACAGAATCTGCTGCTTTCTAAACATTCCTCACATGTGTGGTCACACTTCTGACATGCTCTGCTGGTGGCATTCACAAAGTAACTGCAGGGGAAATACAGACATGTGTTACAATGCTTTGTCATTTTGGGAAGCATCATTTTTTAGTACGATTTAGTTGCATCAAAACCAAGTCAGCATTAGTATTATTAGATGGCACTCTGAAACGCATGATTCTGACTGGTCAATTGAGGAAAACGTTTATGTATAATTACTGCTAAACTATATATTTGACCTTTGCCCATGGCAACATTGTGCTACTTTCACGTTTCTCGTATGACTCTATGGTTTATCTCTTCTCCTGTGAATGCATGATAGAAAAGGTAATTGTCGCAAATGAAAGCAGTTAGCTGACTGTTTAAAAGATGTAACTGGAGGACAAAAATCAGAAAACCTCCTCAAGCAGCATGAATTATAAAAAGGTGGAGCAGAAAAACCTCTCTGGCAATTATTGAATATCTTGCCGCAGCATTTTGTGGCCATACAGGCCATAGTCCATATTTTGTGGCCTTAAAGAAAAATATTCCAGCAAACTGAAATAGTAAATTATTTGTTTCAGTTATCTCTGGTGAGCAGTCATAGTGATAAAGTCAGTGTGACAGTCTTATGACACTGGGAAACCCCCACAGCACTGCATACATGAGAAACTGAAACTGAAAATGCTGTGTGATCATACTGATTTGTTTTTTCAGGATTCTTTGATGAATAGAAAGTTTAAAAGAACAACATGTATGTGCAACAGAAATCTTTTGTAACATTATAAATGTTTTTTCTCTCACTCATGATCAATTGAACACATCCTTGTTGAATAGAATTCATTTATAAATAAATACTGAATAAATTAGACATAAGTGATAAAGAAGAATAAATGAAGGTGACGGTGTCAAATTTCAGGTCAAACTATCCAATTACAAAAAGACTTTCTGGACTAGCCCATTAAACCTCTTGAAGTACTTAAACTCATAATTGGAAGGAATGTCAGCAACTTGGCATTTAGCCGGAGCTTTTCACCCAAAGTGACATACAGCATACTAATTAAGAGATGCAGTTCTCCGCAGCAAACACAGATTACATGCCTTACTAATGTGCACAATGGCAAGAGTGCAGGACTGTACAGCAGCTCCTCGACCACATGGTTGCTTTTGTGCTATTTCCCAAGATTATAAACACTAAGGAATGTATTTAAAACTTATGGATCTTTTTGTGGGCAAAATTCTTCACAAATTTTAGCAGAATGATGATAGAGAACAAAATAGTGCCATTAGTAGCACTATTAGCTGGTGTTTGCAGTAGTATTTGGACACTTAAATCACATTTAAAAATGTCAGAATGTCATGTGATCTGCAAAAAAAAAAAAAAATTTATATTGGATTAATCGCGATTAATCGTTGCACAGCACTAATAAAAAAATTGTTTAAAAAAAAAGGTAATTGCAAGTTTTTATTTCAAACAATTCTGTTACGAGTTTTCATTTCACAATTCTGATTTTTTTCACAAAATTGCTTGATATATACTCAGTTGCGAGTTATATAGTCCAGTATGGCACAGTATAAACTCACAACTGCAAGGAAAAAAACTCAGAATTACAACACAGAATCAGAATGGCAAAATATAAACCTTGACTTCTGAAAAAAAAAAGTCACAAATTTTGAGAAATAAAAAAAAAAAAGAGTTGAGACACAATTCTGAACTTTTCTCAAAGTTGCAAGTATATACAGTATTTCGCAATTGTGCCTTTTTTTCTTACAATAAAAATGTTCTGAGAAATAAAGTCGCAATTCTGAGAAATAATGCCAGAATTGTGAGATAAAAACTAACAATTCAGACTTTTTTTCCTCAAATTTGCAAGATATATACTTGCATTTGAGAGTTATAAATCAGTTTGCATGATATAAACTTGGGAAAGCAATTGCATGATATGAACTTGCATTTGAGAGTTATAAATCAGTGTTGCATGATATAAACTTGGGAAAGCAATTGGGAGAAAAAAAAATATCAAATTTTTCAGAATTGTGAGTAGTAATCTGACTTTTTCTCAAAATTGCATGACAAACTTTTTTACAAAGCCATTATTGCAGAACTACAAGATAAAAAATTCAGAACTGCAAATTTCTTTAATGAAATAAAGTCACAATTCTGAGAAATAAAGGTGCAATTCTGAGAAAAATTTTCAGAATTGTGAGATATAATCTCACAATTGTGACTTTTTTTCAGAACTGCAAGATTAACTTATTTCTCGCAATTCTGAGAAATAACGCCTTGACTTCATAACACGCACTTTTTTCTCAGAATTGCTAGTTTATATCTCGCAATTCCGACTTCATAACATGCAAGTTTAAGATATAAATTTTCGATTCTGAGAACATATCAGTTTTGAACTGAGAATTTAACTTTATAACCCACAACTGCAAGTTTATATCTCACAATACTGAGAAAAGTCAGAACTGCGAAAAAAAAAATTGCAAGATAAAACTTGTAACTGCAAGAAAAAAGTCTGAATTGTGAGATTCAAACTCGCAATTCAGTTTATATCTTGCCATTCTGACTTTAGAACTTGCAAAGTTTATATCCTTCAATTCTGAGAAAGTCGGAATCGCGAGTTTGTATCAAGCAATTCCGAGACAACTTTTAGCGCGAAAAAGTTTTTAGAATTGTGAGATAAATAGTTGTAATTACATTTTTAATTTTTTTATTCAGAGGCAGAAATTGGTTTCCATAGCTTTGTGCTGTATTTTGGAATAAATCTCACTCAAGCACAGTAGAAAAATAAATAAATAAATAAATGTATTTGTGCTACACACTAGAGGTGAAAGAGTTAAAAGACATAAATCTTAATCTCTTAATTTAGCAATAACTGCAAATAAACTAAATTGAAATAAATGAAATTTGATGAAAATAAAATGAAATAAAATGAAATATAAAATGAAAATTATTTTAAAAAATTAAGTAAATAAATAAATATATACAAATACACAACAAATACAGCAAATAAGTAACAGATACCTTGGTAGACAGGTAGTGAAGCAGCTGTGTCCAAGCAGAAACAGGCCTGGTTTACAGGTTATACAATCATTACTGTGATGTCCACTGCATGACTCACAGTTCACGTGGCACTGAACACACTCCTGCTTGTCCTCGTCTACATAGTAACCACCCGGACATGTGGACACACACGTCTGATCTGATAAAAGACCAAAATAGTGCAAGCCATTACATTATGCATGTATGACTAATGTACAACATTACATTTCCATTAGTATTTTTCAGTTATGCCATTGTTTTGCAATTATTTAACATATTAAAAGCTATATGTAAGGATCACGCGTGACTTGGAGGCCAAGAAGCACCAGACGCAAAGTGCATACCATGGTCATTTGCTAGCATTGACAAGGTAAAGCTGTTAATGCTGTTTGCAGCACAATATTTGACTAGACAGGTAAAAACGATGGTTATTTTCATTAGTTACAGCTCGTTAGCACTAGCATTCTGTCAGTTTCAAAACAAATGCGGTAAGATCACAGATCACGAGTTTGAACTTCTAAAATGTAGTTTAAATGCAGCTTCAATGGGCTTTAAACGATCCCAGCCAAGGAAGAAGGGTCTTATCTAGCAAAATAATTGATTATTTTCTGAAAAAATTACAATTTATATACTTTTTAACCTCAAATGCTCGCCTTGTCTAGCTGTGCAATGTGCATGCGTATTCTGTGTAATCCGGGTCAATACAGTTAGGATAGGTCAAAAAACTCCCATCTTATTTTCTCCAACTTTAAAATTGTTCTACATCGCCATTTTATCTTTTTATGTAAAGGGTGTTTCACCCTCCTTGCACATTCATTTTGTAAACACTGGGTCGGTACTTCTGCAGCAACGTAGGGTGATTTTGAAGTTGGAGGAGAAAATGAGATGGCAGTTTTTCAACATATCCTAACTGTACTGACCCGGATTACACAGAGTTTGCATGCGCATCACAGAGCTAGACGAGACAAGTGTTTGAAATTAAAAAGTATAAAAATTGACGATTTCTTCTGAAAATAACCAACCGTTTCGCTAGATAAGATCCTTCTTCCTTGGCTGGGATGCTACATTTTACTGCATTAAACTGCATTTTAGAAGTTCAAACTCACAGGCAGCATAGAAGTCCACTATATGGAGAACATTCCTGAAATGTTTTCCTCCAGAAACATAATTTCTTTACATTTAGAAAGACATGAACATCTTAGATGACAAGGGGGTGAGTAAATTATTTTACATTTCTGTTCAAGAAGTAAACTTCTCCTTTAAACGGTTTTAATGCATACCTGCCAGCCAATCAGACTTGAGTGTTCAGACAGACCATGGTATAATGCTTTATAATAAAAGTTAGAAAAATCTGTTTCATGGGGAAATGAAATAAGGTGGGCTCTTACTGAGCAGGAAGTGTTTGGGGTTGCAGCTGATGCACTGATTTTTTCCTGCGCCCGAGCACTGGAGACAGCTCTTGTGACAAGGCTTGCAATGTCCGTCTTTATCGGTGAACGTGTGCACAGAGCAGTCACGGAAGAACTCACAGTGCCCGTTCACATCCTTCCTCATGTTGTCTCTGCAGGTGAGGCAGGAAGACGGATGAGGACCTGAGCACGTCAGGCAGGACTTGTCACAATCTAAAAAAACAGACATATTTGGTGTCAGCAAACAGGTTACTTCATAAAATCATGCTAATATCCTAATCAGTGTTTGATTATTCTACTTTGGTGCTTTATTTATTATCAGTACTTTTTGTGGAAACCATCTCTTTTTTTTAAATAAAGTTAAATGAACAGAATTTATTTGAAATAGAATCTCTTTTGTAACATTCTATCATTCTTAATTATTCAAAATTATGAACAGCAGTGTTGGAAATCACATGGATCACCACCTTGTCCAACACTATCTTGTCAATCTGAGGGAATACAGCCATTAATGAAGGAGAATATGTATCGCACCTCGACACTCTTTTCCATCCAGGTATGTTTCTGGAGGGCAGCTCCAGAACAGGCACTGTCCATTGTTATGTACATATCCAAAACCACAGGAGGTGCAGTCATCTTCATCAGGTCCATCACACTCTGCACAGGCAGTGTTGCACGACGTACACTTCTTCTGCGCTACGTCTGTGAAGTACCCCTTGGGACAGTCATCGAGACATTCATCCTCATGCAGGAAGTGGTACTCATCACACGCTGAGAAAGCAGGAGAAAAATAAAGCACAAAGTTTCAGAGAGGTAATGCCAAACTTCACTGTAGAGAGAAGAAAAAGGAATCTGATAAATATGATTACGAAGGATGCATTTATTCGAACCAAACAGTAAAAACAGTAATATTATAAAATATTATTACAATTTAACTGTTTTCTATTTGAATATGTTAGAAAATATAATTTATTTATATGATTTTGCACCACAGGAATAAATTACATTTGGCTCAAATTTTTGATTTTTATAAGATAAACATGTACAGCGATGAAAGCTTAAATATTAAATGTCATGGATGAATATTTAGTGAATAATCCACTATTTTGTGGAGGGGGGTCAAAATGGCAATTTTTTCAGATTCAGAGCCAAATTAGAATGGGGTAAAATGACTTAAGAAAGATAGCATAATAATGCATTATTATGGCAGCATAATAATGTTACTTTTACACAGAGATTGGTAGTTCTATTAGTAAAATCTGTCTGTTTTAGCAATCTTTGTTACATTATGTGCCAATGGTGACCATTCAAAAATGGGGAAACGGCACTTTTCAAGTTTTTACTCCAAAGTTTGCATGCCTGTAACTCAAGATGTATGTAAGATATCTTAATGTCTTTTTAGATATTGGGTTTTAACTAACTTTCCTTTTGGCATCTTAATTTTTAAGGCCTTACATGGTTTGGTTCCAGACATATTGGAATTTCAATATGGCTGCAGGAGTAAATCGTTAAATTGTACACATTTTCAATGGTCAAAAACCACGTCTGAGGAATAAAAAGGAATGTCAGAGGAAATAAAATAAGTATCAGCGGTATACAAAGTGACTAACATTTGATTTTCAAACACTGAATATTGGTAAAATTCAACAATCTAGACATGGAGCCTCATTGAGATCCCCATATCTCTAGGACTGAATGATGTAGGGTCTTGAAAATGAAGATTCCAAAAGAAACTAGAATCTAAAATCATATTGGGAAATCTTTAATACTTCTCGAGTTATAGGCACACAAACTTTATGGCACTCATAATATGGCACTCATGGTATGTTCAATGCAGTTGTTTTGACAGAAGAAAATGAGATACATCTCTAGTTTCAACATTATTTGTTCTTCAGACATTCCTCTTTAAAAAGAAAATAGGTCTCATATTTTTGCAAACTGACCCACATTTGGTTTTTGACCACTGAAAATGTGTACAATTTAACGATTTACCCCTGGAGTCATAATGAAATTCCAACATCTCTGGAACCGAACCATGCAGGGCCTTAAAAATGAAGATGCCAAAAGCAAAGTTTGTTGACCCAATATCTAAAAGGGCATTAAAACACCTTCCATACTTGCAGACTTGCAAACTTTGGAGGAAAAACTTTAAAAAGTGCCGTTTCCCCATTTTTGAACGGTCACCATTGGCATATAATGCAACAAAGAATGGTTGAGTTGACACGGAATGACCCATTTTAAAATAAATTAAAATACAAAGCAGTTATTTTAAATTGTGATCTGATATCTGTTTTACTTTTGATCAAATAAATGCAGCCTTGGTGAGCATAATAGACTTCTTTCAAAAATATTTAGTTATTATTTAATGTTTAATATTTCATTTTTGACCAGTAGTGTAGGTGTGTAGAAAATCACTTGCCTGGGACAACGGTAAATTACACAGTTTAGAGGTTATTATTATAAAATGTCAGTCAGTGATGAATAATGTTAAGAGCCTCACCACTGCATTTGTCCATTTGGTCACATTCGGCACATCCGTTTGGACAACTCTCACATACTTCATCCTTAATAAAGTGGCCTGAAGGGCAGTGATGCACACAGGTGTGTTTGAAGCGCACATAGCCTTCTTCACACTTCAGACAATAATTGACTTCTCCCTCACATGAAGCACATCCCTCAGCACAGCTGTGACACTCACCGGCCTCTGGGTAACCCCTGCGACAATGACACATGTTATATGATGCATGGTAATGTATGGCTGTGTTCTAGTTCACATACTTCAACTAAAAGCTGGTAACTCGCTGGTGATGGTACATATTTTTGAGTTTGAGTTTGCTACACAATAACAGTCTTGATCCGCAGAACCATGCGTCATGCACTTTAAAATGACTCATTACATAATTTTTAGAAATTAAAAAATATAACAGAACACAAAAAAACTAAACAAAACAAAAAAACAAATAAAATGAAATGTAATTAAAGTAAAAAACTGCATTTTCTCTGCAACTAAAATGTTGACTGTTAAAATACAACTAAATAGGCCAAAGATGTTATAAAAAATAAAATATTTTCTTTCCTTACTAAAATAGTATTAAGTATTATAAATTAATATATGGGTGATATAGTACTGCACAATAAAAGTCTGATCTGCAGAACCATTTGTCCTGTACTGTCATTACTTTAAAATTTTAACAACAAAAACAAAACCCAACAGAACACAAAATGTGAGAAAGGAAAAGAAAACAAAAAAAAAAACAATAAAATAAATAATTAAATAAAAATAAAAATAATTAAATTAAATTAAAATAAAATAAATAAAACAGATAAAAATGTTGACAATGTTAAATTATATAATATAAAAAAACTGCATGTTCTCTATAACTAAACTGAAATATTAAAAAAAAACTAAAATAAAACAAAACATACAGTAACAGTCAATAGTTTTTGAACAGTAAGATTTTAAGTTTTTTTTTTTTTTTAAGTCTCTTCTGCTCACCAAACCTGCATTCATTTGATCCAAATTACAACAAAAACAGTAAAATATTTTTAAATATTTTCACTATTTAAAATAACCGTATTCTATTGGAATATATTTTAAAATGTAATTTATTTCTGTGATTTCAAAGCTGAATTTTTAGTATCATCACTCCAGTCACATGATCCTTCAGAAATAATTCTAATATTCATATTTGCTGCTCAAAAACATTATTAATTATTATTCTGAAAACAGCTGATGAGAATTTTTGATGAGAATATATATATATATATATATATATATATATATATATACACACACACACACACACACACACATATACACACACACACACACATATATACACATATATTTATTTATATATATATATATATATATATATATATGAATATATATACACACACACATATATATATATACATATACACATACATATATATATATATATATATATATATATATATATACACATATATACATATATACATATACATACACACACACACGCACACTTTTGAACGCTATAGTACATAATGTTACAACAGATTTTTATTTCAGATAAATGCAGATCGTTGGATCTTTCTATTCATCAAACAATCCTGAAAAAATGTATTCAGCTGTTTTAAATATTGATAATAATAATAATAATCATTTTTTTATTTTTTTTTACACAAATCAGCATATTAGAATGATTTCTGAAGGATCATGTGACACTGAAGACTAGAGTAATGATGCTGAAAATTTAGCTTTGATCACAGAAATAAATGACATTTTAAAATATATTCAAAGAAAGCAGTTATTTAAATAGTAAAAATATTTCAAAATTTTACTGTTTTTGCTGTACTTTGGATCAAATAAATGCAGGCTTGGTGTGCAGAAGAGACTCCTTTAAAAAGGACGCAGCCTGTTTGTGCATGAGACCATGCGAATGAACATGTAGCATTCTATGTGTTCTGAAAGAACATTTTTCACCTTTTACACTCAGCAACACATTTGCCATCCAGCAGGTAGAGCGAACCACCATCTTTGCATTTCAGACAATGATGAGCATCCCGACACGTCAAACAGCCTGCTGAACAGTCTTCACATCGCCCACTCGTTTGGTTTGGGTGAGTTTCATGTGGACAAATGGACACACACATCTGGCTGTTGGTGAGAAACATGCCTGTGTAGACACACAAACATGCATGTAGATTCCAGCTGTCAACATAGAGATTACTTAGTACATTCATAATGTCCTTCTGCACATACATACTGACAAATATGTAGACTGAAGACACTACTGAAGTTCACTTACCGTCCTGACAGGAATCACACTGCTCTTTTCCATTCCCTGAACAAGTCCAACAGGAGGAATCACACTGCTCACAGTCAGACTGACCTGCACACACACACAAAATAACACTCATTTTAAAAGATTCACAGTGCCTTTAAAATCAATATAATATAACTAAATTATTAAATGAATTTCAGAATATAAACATTTTGTACTGTTTAGGAATTTTCCATCGGGACAACTGATCTTGCTTATGCTGATGCATTGACCCTTGTCCAGAAACATGTCATCTTCACAGGAATCACAGTCGTTATGGTCCGGACCGCCACATGATCGACACGTGTGGTGACACGGCTCGCACTCCTGCTTCATGTCACCATAAAAACCCTCCTTACAGGTTTCTACACATGTGCCATCTGCAGAAACACATGATTTCAGTACACAGACAGTATTTGCGCAGGTAAAGGCATAAATCAAGATTTAAAATTTCACTACTGGGCTAATGCATGGATTCAAGCTGCTGTTATTAAATGACTTTAAAACACAGATTGTGAGTTTTGACGGAGTGTTATAAAACTTTACTATCTGGCTGCATAAAACATAAAAATGTCACAAGACAGCGATAATCCAAAATTTAACACAGATAAATGATTTTAAACATTTTTTATATCTGCTTGCTCAACTTTGGTAGCCCTGAAATATACACTACCATATATGCATATATACTACCAATGAAAAGTTTTTGAACAATAAAATTATTAAATGTTTTTTAAAGTCTCTTCTGCTCACCAAGCCTGCATTTCTTTGATCCAACGTACAGCACGATCAGTAACATTTTAGAATGTTTTTTCAACTTAAAACAACTTTTTCTATTTAAGTGTATTTTAAAATATAATTTATTCCTGTGATTTCAAAGCTGAATTTTTAGCATCATTACTCCATTAGCATTTGCTTCTGATTTACTGCTCAAATAACTATTATTACTATTATTATTATTATTAATATTATGTTGAAAACAGCTGAGCAGATTTTTTTTTCAGGTTTCTTTGATGAATAGAAAGTTCAGAAGATCAACATTTATCTGAAATATAAATCTTTTGTAACATTATAAATGTCTTTATCATCACTTTTGATCAATTATATTCCTGTAATTTCTTTCTCAAAAAGATGATCGTATAATTATTTAGCTATTTTTTCTGTACTTTGGATTAATACATACACATATACATACATAAATATAACTGAAAACTGAAACAAACAAAACAAAAAACACAAAAACAAAACAAAATAGCAACATGATAATGAAAAAGAAAACCAAAAGTAAACAACTTCGAACATTTTCATTTACTGAAAAATAAAAACTAGTGGCTAAGTTTTAACAGTCTATGATAAAACATGTTTGCCCATTAACTTATGAAAATAGAACCTTAACTTATGAAAAAAACTATGAATAATATACTGAAAATGATCAAAAAATAATTAAAAATAAAAATGAACTAAATAAAATAAGACAGAAACAAAAATTAAATTAAACCATACTAACTTACAAATACTCTATATGCAATGTGTGCACATGTGTAAGTCTCCTTAAAAGCAAACATCAGATTACATGTTGTATACATAACTGGGGCATGTTGCACCAATGCTCAATGTACATTCATTGAACATTTACATTTTTTCCTGTGTAGTAATGGTGGAAATATTCTGATATGGAAGTTTTTTTTTTCTGCACACAAGACTTTAAATTAAGCATTCATACAAAAACTGCCTTTAAAACACAAACCCACCCTGAGAAATATTTACAGGAGTGTGACAACTAGTCGTGTGTTTTTCTACATCAACTGAGACAGTAAAGGAAAGCAAAGCAAATACCAGGACTGGCAACAGCATGTCTGTCTCTCCTGATATACAGTAAGTACATCAAAATGTTTCCCCAGAGTCTCCCTTAAGGGCACGTTGCTCATACAGTTAAGGCACAAAACCTGAATGCTGATACAGAATGGCATTTGAGATATGTGTTACGCCTCATCTCACCTGACAGGAAGTAGCCTTCGTCACACAGGTAACATTCGGAGGCATCACAGGTCTCACAGTGATCATCACATCGAGCACAAACCATTGACAACTTGTCCTGAAACATTCTCTCAGGGCAGATCTTGTGACAGCTCGATTTCAGCCTGCAGAAATACAACATCTCGATTATAACATTGATTATAACTACTCATGAAGACACAAAGTCAAAAACAAGAGACAGACTTACCGATAATAGTCTGGTAAACAGGCCATGCAATGCTCTGGATTCACTAAGGGAAAAAGACATACTGTTAATATCAGTGTTGGGGAGTAACTAGTTACATGTAACGGAATTACGTAATTCAATTATAAAATAAATGTAACTGTAATTAGTTACAGTTACTGAGAAAAAAATGAGTAATTAAATTACAGTTACATTTGAAAATGTTAAGGTTTTTTTTTTTTTTTCACACACACCCACATACAGATTTCATTGACTTCTTTCCAAAATTGCATTGACTGCTCTAAAATGAGACACCAATGTTTCAGGAGTTTAGGACACAGAATAAATGCTTATTCTCAACTGATTTATATCCTATTTGAGTTTATGCATATACTTTATTTTTTAAGATTATTTGTTTTTTTCCAAGCCATTGTCAGATGGCAGTGTTTCCTGTCATAATTATGCAAACATTTGATTTCAAAACCAGTATCATAGCTATTAAACTATTTATTGTTATGATTTCAAATCTATATCTGACCTCAGTATGATAGTAAATAAGTATTAGTTTACAGTATGAAGTAAATAAGAGGTGTTAAGTCTGAATTTGTGTGGCTGTGCTTTAAATTAAATTATTACACAGCTCTGTGGAATGCTTGATTCTGATTGGTCAGTCATAAGCCGGTGCTATATGCATGATGGTTTTTCTTGGTGGAAGCTTTGCGTTTTTTAGCTAATAAAGTATTAAAGCTCAATTCAATATTATGTGTACAATTTCTTAATTTTCTCAACCTGCCACTTGCTAGCAACTGATTTCTTCATGGAAGTTTTGTGTTCAAATATTTCAAAACAGATCAGTGTTTTGTGTCTAATTATCTACTTTTGTGGCAAGCAGCTGTGTAATAAGTGGGATAATGTACATCCAGCCAGTTGTTATTGCAAAATAAAGATGTGTATTATCCCTTACTTATTATAATCTTAATTATAAGATTAAAGTGGTAAAGTCTGACAGTAATCAGTGTTGAGTGCTACTGTAAGGTTAACTCTGCCTGGTTGTAAAATGTGACCCAGGACCAAAAAAAAAAGTCATAAGGGTCAATTTTTAAAAATTGAGATTTATGCATCATCTGAAAGCTGAATAAATAAGCTTTTCATTGATTTTTGGAAATTCCATTATAGTTCTTAAAAATGAATATTACTACTATTGTATTTTACAAAAAAATTACAAAATATCTTAATGATCTTTACTTAATTTCCTAATGATTTTTGGCATAAAAGAAAAATCAATAATTTTTACCCATACAATGTATTTTTGGCTATTGCTACAAATATACCTCAGTGACTTAAGACTGGTTTTGTGGTCCAGGGTCACAAATGATTAACTGTTGAAAATATTGGACATTTAGAAAAGTAATCAAAAGTAATAAGTTGCATTACTTTAATAAAGTAACTGAAAAGTTCCACTACTTATTACATTTTAAACAGAGTAACTTGTAATCTGTAACCTATTACATTTCCAAAGTAACCTTCCCAACACTGGTTAATATCTACACCCTTCTTATTACCATAATACACTCATTCAAATGACTAATTCAGAAACTTTGGAAAAGCTGATTTTTTTTTTTTCGGCAATATTATGGTAACCAACAGAGGATGACATTGCTGCATTTCAAATTCTGGTTTACTGGAGGTCATAATGCAAAAAAAAAAAAAAAAAAAAAAAAAAAAAAAAAAACAACAACTAATATTACTAAATTGTCTTATGATATTATGCAAACAACTACTTTAAGTTGCGTCTATAAATGCCTTTCACCCCTTCATTAAAAAATAAAACCGTTTAGGTTTCCGCCAAAACATTACCCTGGTGAAAAAACCAGCATATGCTGGTAGCTATGTTTTGATGCTGGGATGCTGGTTAGGCATGTTTTGGTGCTGGTTTAAGCTGGTCCTTTGCTGCACAAAACATACCAGCTACCAGCATATGCTGATTTTTTCACCAGGGTATCTACCTGAACTGCTGCATAGAAATAAATTAATATGCACAGGCACAAATGACGAGATGATATGAGTGAAAAAATGCAGTTTTTAAGCTTTAAACATCTTTTTTAGTGTTCCTCAGTTCGAATACGACATTATTCCTGCAGTACTGACCAGCAGAGGGCGACAGCGATGAACACACCGAATATGATCTGAGGGAAGATCGCGGGATTTTTGTTTTTCTAGTGACAGGAGATTTTCCAAATGTTGAGATTTCCAAAACATGAGATGTTAAGTTTCTCTTATACTTTATCGGTTTATCCTATATAAATGGGCCGAAAAGCTGCGGGCTGATGTTAGACACTTATCTGTGTCTTTACCGCTTTCATCTCGACACTGACTTTGCTGGTGAGCAGCCTACCTAAACATCATTTCGGACACGACTTTTTTGAGCCATGATGCCATATTATGCTGCCTTGAAGTGCAGCCTATGCAGGCAGCCTGCCACATTTTGAGATACAGACCAGGCATGCTCTAATTTTAAGAAATAAAACAGATGAAGGAGAGATACTGGAAACTGTGGTGAGACACACACAACCCCTATCATTTGTGCACTACACACGCATGAATCACTAGTGGGTGAAGAGCAAAAGCTGGTTAAAAATCTTAAACCATTAGTGAAAGTCTATTTTGTATTATTCTGTAAATTAGAACAAATATTTAACAGTATTTATAAACTATTAGCCTAATAATCTGAGGAAAAGTGTTTTTTAAAAAAATTAAGAATTACCTCTGTAAAGCCTGACACGTATGGTGTTTTCACAACACGTCATCAGTCGGCCATATTGGCCGCAGTGAACGTAAACAACGCCACTGAACTGAACAAAACTCGCATATCTTGCTGATTATTGCTGCTGAAAATGGTGAATTATTGTCATGTTTTGGGCTGTGCTAATCTTTCAGACCTGGAAAAACATGTAAAGTACTATAGACTGCCAAAAGTTATAACAAATCACGAGTCTGACGAAAAAAAACTGTCTGACGAAAGAAAAGCCGTTTGTGGTTGGCCAAACTAAACCAGGATTTCCAAGCAAGAATCTTGACAACATCCGTGTTTGTTCTTATTTCCAGTCAGGTAGGTGAAATATTAGTATAATATCTTAATACTGCTTGTACGCATCTTTACCACCTGTTAACTTTAGTTTGTCAGAATGCACCCTTTCCTGCTAACTAAATCATTCTCTATATGATTTAGCAGCTTCCACACATGGTTTCTGTGGTCTACACAGCATAAATTAGCAGAACAACTTATTCATTAGTACATTAACCTTGCAATCCATGCCGTTGTTTACATCCATGTAACACCAGTATGGCCACGCATCTGGGTAACTGACCAAATTGTCATGTAAGTGCAAACCCTCTATTCATATGGCCAGAAAGTAAGATGAAATTCTGATAGCTTGTAATGTAAATGAGTGCGATCTTTATAACAGCATAAACTACTCCGCGTCGGCGCGGAGAGCCTTGTGGTTAGTGCGTCAACATATACAGCGCAACTGTGTGCACGGCGACCCGAGTTCGATTCCCATCTCGAGGTCCTTTGCTGATCCCGCTCCCCTTGCTCTACCTAATACTTTCCTGTCATCTCTCCACTGTCCTATCTGAATAATAAAGTAACAAAAAGCCCAAAAAATATAACTTATAACAAAAAAAAAAAACTACTGAAAATGCATATAAATATCAATTGTCACACCATATCCATCAGTAAATGTTAGTAAATGCTAAAAATGCTTTGTTATATTTTCAATGCTCTGTAGATTTTATTATGAGGTCAAAAATTAGAATGCGACGCAATTCAATGATTGATAGATGTACAAATATACGTTCCTAAAAACCTGATGTATAATACTTGACATTTAAACATGACTTTTCTAAAAATTAGATATAATCAAGTAAACCCAAGTTGTTTAAGTGCAGTAAGTGTTAGTTTTTTAATATTACTGACCATTTAAAATAATTTCAATTAAGGATTTCACTACAAAAAGACACATGAACCACAACCTAAAAAGGGAAATGTTTTTAAAATGATATTGAAATGCCTAAAAAAGTATAAACTATCAGCCTAGTGGATTATGTACAACAGGTTTTTCATCCAAGTTTTGATCATGTTGATCTTTTACAGGCCTTGCGTTTCAAAATTTAATACAGTATGCTTTAAAGAATTAATGAAACAAAAATGGAAAATAGTGCATAGAAATTTCATTTTAAAAATGCTAAAACTATTTCCAGGTTTAATTACAAGCTTAGCCCCTACTAATATTAAACAGAATATTAAATCAGGCATTTTCAAGACATCATGCTGAGGATTTTTTTTTTTGCTGAAGACGTGATGATTGTCGTGTATACGTGCAAATAATTGAATACTGACCAGAGAGGCATTCCAGACAGCCCTCCTCACAGGGTACACAGTCTTCATAATTAGGGTTGGCTACTTCACCTATACAAGAACAAGCATCATACCAGGAGTCAGCACTTTCAAATTAGTGTCGCTAACATGGAAAAGAAAATGCATGATCCAGATGTACAAATAACCCAGATAATGTCTGTATTAGCATTTATAATAAGAGAGAAAAAAAGAGTGTGTGAGTTTAAAAGGATGGAAATGGCACTGCATGTGTGCACACAGTGGTGTGTGGGAGCCCTGGAGGCCAGAGCGCAGGACCCGTTTATACATGTCTGCCACTAATGATAAGAATTTCTGATCCCCCACTGTCTCATTTCTGCTGCTATTTCAGTCTGCAGACAAGCTCTTCCCTCATGCTCAGCTCATCTTTGACTGAGATAACAATTTGTGAAGCAGATTAGATAAACAGCGGTGGGTGTCGTGAGAAGCCAAACAACATCCATAGAGTTAGATTTACAGATATATGTAGGCTAAAGCAATTTAACAGCAAAATGAGAGAGAAGAACTTCTGTCTAATGTGGTGAATCTCATGAAAACATCCTTGTCAAACTGCATTGCAAAATCAAAAGATAAAAGTTAATTTTTTTCTATTTTTAAGGTCCGTTAGCATTTTATCACACTGGTTTCATGACAATTAGTACAGTATCCCCCTTTTGAAGTTTTATCTATTAAGTCATCTAATGATGACTTAATAGATTCATAATTTAATAGATTAAAGCATAATTGCATTTTTTTTGCTTCACAGTATACAATTACCATGGAAGCCCATTTCCACAACTGAACAAAAAATTAAAAAGGCTTAAAAAGGTGTAAATTTTTTTTTCCTCAAAACTGCAGATTTATGTCTCTCTTACACTTTACACCTTTTAAAGTCTTTTTAAAAAAAAAAAAACAGTAAAAATGTACTATTTCTCAGAATTCTGAGGGGAAAAAAAGTCAGAATTGTGAGATATAAACTTGCAATTTTGACTTTTTCTCAGAATAGCATAATTATAAACTCGCAACTGGGAGTTATAAAGTCAGAATTGCAAGATATCAACTCACAAATCTGACTTTTCTTAGAATTGTGAGATATAAACTTGCAATTCTGAGGGGGAAAAAAAGTAGAAATTGTTTTTATTTCTCAGAATTCTGAATTGCGAGAAATAAACAGAATTGCAAGTTTATTTCTCAGAATTGTCTCGCAAATCTGACTTCATAACTGTACAGACTTCAGTCTGTAATTCTGACTTTATAACTTTGTATAACTAAGTCTGAAATGCGAGATGTTGCAGTTGCAAGAAAAAAAAAGTCAGAATTGTGAGATAAAAAGTTGCAATTACCTTTATGTTTTTTTTATTATTATTCATTGGTGGAAACGGGCTTCCATACATTACTACTTTTATAGCAAAATGAATACTTTAATTCAGCAAGCATTCATTAAATTTATGAAAAGTAGAGTAAAGACTCCTGAAAATACAAAACTCCATTTAAAACAACAATGCTGTTCTTAGAAATGTTCTGTTCATCATAAAAACGCTGAAAAAATTCAAAAATTTTAATCTGCACAACTGTTTTTAACATTGCTAATAATAATAAATGTGACACTTAAGACTAGAGTAATGAAGCTGAAAATTCAGCTTTGCATCACAGGAATAAATTACATTTTTTTAAAAAATAGCTGTAATTTTGACTATTTTCTTTATGTTTTTGATGCATTTTTGATGCCTTGATGAACAGAGAATATTTTTTCAAAAAGATTTTAAAAACCTTACCACCCCCAAGCTTTTCCAAAAAAGCAGTACAACAAATACTAACTTGATGTATAAACACATTATACATTATCATATATCAGAAATACGATATGATAATTTCTTGACAGGTTTTGTGAGATTCCCATTGGGAACATTATGTTGAGAAATGCTGGCAAAAAAGCAAACACAAAAACATTTTGGCAATGACAGTGTGTTTTTTACACTGGGCCTACAGCTCATCCGCTAATTAAATTTTCGGAAGAATTTTCAAACCTCACACATTCCAAAAAAAAGAGTAACCAGAATGTTAACATCGCAAAAAAGAAACATGGAACAGCCAAGCAAGCAATCGAGAACATTCTAGAAGATTTATGATGCAACTGACCCAATCCACACTTTAGTTTGGAACATGTCCCGTCTTTGGGGTAGTAGAAGGGGGTGCAGTGGAGACAGTGGCCTGTTGAAGTACACACAGTGCAATTTAGAGGGCAGGGATCACATGTTCCCTTTGAGGAATGGGAATAGCCCTCTGGACAGCTTTCACGACACTCCCCTTCAAAGAGGTACCGCTCCACTCCGAACCTATCTGTGTGAAAACAAAGAGAATAAAATCAATGTTAAGAGTTTGCATTTGTCTCTGCTATGTGAGGCAGTCGTGACTCAGTTTACCTTTGCTACAGCAACTACATTTGTCAGGTCCCGTGTCTGTACATTCGAGGCATGTGTGGTGGCAATGATGACACTGTCCATCCCTTTCAAACTTCCCAGAACCACAGGAGAGTACACATGTCCCATTATCAAAAAGCCTGGCAATGAATAAAAAGTGAAATCTCTCCCCACACAGCGCACATCGTGTCTCACTGTGGCTTTATTTGACTGTGGTTTTGTGAGAAATGAGTGATTTGTGACCATACCTGGTGATTGGGCAGCTGATGCAGTCTGTACTCTCAGGTCCAGTGCACTTTGAGCAGGATGAGGAACACAGTTCACATGTATCATGCTTGTTTAAATACTCCCCTGACAAAAAATACAGACAAAACATCAGCCACATAAAGATCCATAAATAGAACATCCTACTTTATCTAGTGTACGTAGACACTAAAATTTTAATTAGCAGTCGTTTCATGCTTTGTTCATGTTGCTTATTACGTATGTAGCATTACAAATAACAATAACAAAAAATTCCCTGAAGCCATGTTTAAAAGAGTAGGAAAACAGAAACAAAACAAGCAAACAAAAAAATTAATAAGCTAATTAAATAAATACAAATAAACAAACAAGCACACAAACGAAACATGAAAACAAAAGCAAATTAAACCCAAAATAAGCATATTAAACAAATACATACAAACAAGTAAACAAACAAGAAAATTAAACATGCAAACAAAACAAAAGACAAATACAGACAAACAAGTGAATTAAACAAGCAAACAAAAAACAAGCAGATTAAACAAACACATGCAAATGAAACAAGCTAACGAAACAAACACATGCAAACAATCAAGAAAATTAAAAACAAAGCAAACAAAAACAAATGCATGCAAACAAACAAGCAAACAAAACGGATACATACAAACAAGCAAGCAACTGAAAAAGAAAAGAAAATAAGCAGTTTAAACAAAACAAGCACACAAACGAAACAGGAAAACAAGCAAATGAAACGCAAAATAAGCCGACTAAACAAATACATATAAAACAAGTAAACAAACCAGAAAATTAAACAAGCAAACAAAGCAAAAAAACAAAAATGAATTAAACAAGCAAACAAACCAAACAAAACAGCAAGCAGATTTAACAAACACATGCAAACAAGCAAATGAAACAAGCTAACGAAACAGAAATACATGCAAACAACAAAATTAAACAAATGAAACAAAAACATTTGCATGCAAACAAACAAGAAAACAAAACAAATACAAACAAGCAAGCAGCTTAGACAAAACAAACAAAAGAACCATGCTGATTAAATAAATACAAATAAGCTAACAAAACAAACAAGCACACAAATTAAAGAGGAAATCGAACAACTGAAACCCAAAATAAGCAGACTGAAATGCACACAAACAAGTAAAAGAAAATAAAAGTAGTAAACAAAACAAATTAAACAGATTAAAAAAACATGCAAATGAAAGAAAACACACAAATAAAACAAGCCAACAAAAAAAAAAAACAAGAAAATCAAACAAAAACAAATGCATACAAGGCAAACGAAACAAGAAAAAAATAGATTCAACTACAAACAAGCAAAAAAGAAATTAGCAAATAAAACAAGCTAACAAAAAACAAATACATGCAAACAAACAAGAAAATGAGAAGCAAATGAAAAACAAATTTACAAAAGACAAAAAAAGAAGCAAACAACAAATACAGAAACAAGCAAACAAAACAAGCAGATTAAACATACAAACAAGCAAAAAATAAGCAAATGAAATAAGCTAATGAAACAAATACATGCAAATAAGCAAGAAAATGAAACAAGCAAACAAAACAAAAACAAATACATAACGCAAACAAAAGTACACAAAAATACAAGCAAACAAAACAAACAAGAACAAATAAAAACTAATAAGTATATACATACAAAAAAGAGAGAGAAGGAAACCAAGATGCTCACCTGTTCTGATCTTTAGCATTAATAAGAAAGGCTTCTTGTTGAACGATTGACCAGCTGACGTTTATGATTGCAGACAATTCAAAGCCCATGCACATGCAGGATTCATAAATCAGAACACTCTCAAAGGAAGCAAGAAAGCTCATGAAGAATGCTCTAATACAATCAGCAGGTCTTAGAAACTGAAACTTAAAAATACCTGAAAGCTGAATTTAAAAAACTAACCACATTAAAAGAAGTGATAGCTTTGTTAGTATAACCAAAACACATTTTTCACTCTCTAGGTGTCAGAATGGATCAAAACTATCCAAAAGTGATGTTATGGGAATGTGAGAAAAACTAAATACATTGAGTTAACCTTTAACCCCAAGCTAAGCAATGTATTTGTGAGATTTCCTTTAGAGTGAGCTTGACGTCTATGGCCGACTGACCCTTCAGGCGACCTCAGGCTTACGCTCTGATACACTCTATTCACTCAATTCTGACAGTCCCGAAGCAACCGCTCATGACCCTACACGACCGTAATTGAGTTGTCAATCACCAGACCTAAAGAAGAATCACTCCAAAGCCAATGTCAGTTAAATAAGTTCTCTCACTCAAAATGCTTGCATTAAACTGCAAAAATACTCAAGAATCACTAAGGTTTGTAAGATTTAAAACAGCATGTGTCACTAGTAATGGCTTTATCATGGTATTCCCCACAGCAGAGTCACAATGGTTGTGTGGGAGAAGCAAATATTTTAGAAATGTTTGTTCTAAAGGAAACGGGCCACAGGTCAGAACAAGGGGCTGTGCATATATTGTCTCTTTTAAAGTCATTGTGACCACTGCGCATTTGAGTTGACTTTCTCTCGGTCAAATGCCGAATTGTTCTCTTCAAAACAAAAAGAGTCTTTTGTAAAGAAAACAAGGAGAGGTAGAATCACTCTCACACCAGTTCACCGCAAGAATTCAACACTGAATTTCTTGAAGTCAAACTAAACAAGCGGTTTGATAACACTAGATTTCATCGAAATGAGGAAACAAAAGTAGCCCCGTTTAATCTCTGAGTCTTGTTTTTATTTTAAAGTTCATTAATAAAAAGATCAGTAAACCATTTGTTTCGTCCAGTCTTCTCTACATGATAAAACATTTTTCTTGGCCCTGACTACAACACATCTTCATCTAGACTAACTGTTCATGGCAGTTGGCTAAAAACAGAAATATAAAATAATTTTAGAAAACTCGATCATCCATTTCCCCCTTATTTCAATTGAACGTGGGTGCAAAATATATTTAAGGTTAATAGTGATAAAAATACATATATACATTAAGAAAAAACGTCGCCAGAACAGAGTAAATGTAACACATTTGAACATAGACTGATTCTCCTATATAACATTAGTTATGTAACGTTGCATGTATTGAGTTCGCAGAAAACGTACAATCATACTACAACTTTTTTTTTTCCCGTGTCATGAATACACAATTAGCATGAGGTGGCTGGACAATCCCATGCACAAAACACATTTGAACTATGACCATTTATAAATCTTTTCCATAAATAAAAGGCTACGTCATCTTAAACCACATCATTCATAAATAAAAGACATAGAAATCCCCTTAACATTGAGCAAAAGTGGATTGGTCAAAGATGTCCTTAATGAATGTAGAAGTCTAATTTGTGTTGTGTAGTACTTTTAGTATAACTAAACATTTCACCTCGTTTCTGACCTTTATTAAAACGTAATATACTCCCCTCAAGTATTTAGTTTTTTTCCGTTTCCCAAAATACTGCAATGTGGACATACAGTAAATATGGCCGATGAAAATACTTGTTGGACCCAAATGCGAATTCAAAAACATTCTCTAACAAATCCATTATGTCAATAGCACCAGTTACGTAAGTGAATCACAGACCTGGGATAATAAACCATTTTAGGTGGCCAAAGTTGATTAACTTTTGCGTGGTGAATCAATAAAATATAAATAGTACACTAAACGCATTTATTTCAGGCCGTTGACCCTGAACTACCCGGACATGCGACGTGAAATGCATTTTTTTGAAATGGCGAGATATAAAAATGCAAGTTTAGGGATAAGATAAAATGAATTAAAAGTGTTTCAAACCTCATTTCAGCTACAACGACCTAAAACCTGTACTTCAGCCCAGTCAACCGTTCTCCAGGGCGCACTAACTTACGTTTAGGTTTCACGAAAACCTATTTTCCCACTTATGCAACGATGATGAAACACAAACACACACGCACGCACACAAAAACAGATATGAGATATGAGCCTGAGGTGAAGAATTTCTGAACAGTGAGACCACCTGACTAAACGGCAGGTCGTTAGTGTTAGTACAATACTCGTCGCTTCGGAAAGTACTTCTTGTACCTTGTACCTCCAGCTATCGATTTGACTGCAGTCGTGAAGGTCAGTGGATGAACCTGTGCTATGGTTTACGCGTCCCTTTGCTCACAGAGGTCTTGCTGAAACTCGTAGAGGTTCTCTGAGTGCGCTTTATTCAGAATATGCACAAACTGGCTTTGATCATTGTTGTCATCATCATACGTCAAACCGTGGAAAAATAAAGAACCGCCGCGTCAACGCTCAGCATGTCGCTCCAAATTCTTCTCTTGGACCCCAAACGAAGAAAAAGGTACAAAAATTTGGCATCCATGCTTTGGTCACAAAATACTGACATGTATGATTTGCTGTTTATTACTGATCCCAGTCGCACCACCCTGACAGCTTCTGTCGCCACACTCTCGCACATACGCGCACACACACACATACACAGACACACAGAGATAAAGGTAGGTTTGTTGTAGTTCTGGCATCGGGAGAACCTCACGATGTAGTCCCATATTCGAGGTCCCCGACTGGAATATAAATTAGCGGAACGTGAGCGGTAAGTGGGGCCGGAAAAGTTCCTTCAGCCCTTTAGAGAACATGTTCTACAGCACAGCTGCTGCAGAACCTTCCTCTGGCACAGATTGTTCTTTTTCACTAGCACACAGAAACTTCCCTCAGCCCACGATTCTTCATTTGCTTTCCAGAGAGCAGGAAGAGGAGATAGGAGCAGAGAGACAGCACGCGATTGGGCGGCGGACAGGAAATGATGCGTAGCGGGTCACGGTGACGGGCAAATGTTGTTTTGGTGGGTTTATTTATTTTTGTTTTATAATCCAGTTGATTGTGCGACGGAGGAGGATATCCAGGTGTGATTGGGATCCAGGATGGAAAGATTTGAAAGAAAGATCATTGGGAAGAAAAGGAGAATAAACATTTAGAAAGTGCTTAAAAATCATATTTACAGTGTCACAGGTTGACAGAAAAAAGAACAGACATTACACTCCAGTGCAAAAATGTAGCCCATATTGAACTCAAGGTTCCCCAAATTCACTAGCAGTTTTTGAGAATAAATTGGCCTAAAATGTTTGGGCACATCTCACCACAAAATCAAAAGAAAGATATCAAAAAATTATATTTTGCATAGTATTTTTAAATATTATTTGGATAATTTTAATAGAAATTTATTTAATGGTGGTATGACTTTTAAAAAATATTTTATTATAAAAAGATTATAATAAACAGGATCTAATCAGAACCACTATTGAGAATCATGGAAATTACATTTTTGAAAATTTGGGGTTACTAAGATTCATTCATCAAGGATGCATGAAATTGATTAAACTAGTACTAGAGTAGACTTTTATATTTTATATTACTACAAAAATTATATTTGAAATAAATGCTTTTGAACATTCTACTCATTAAAGTATGCTGAAAAAAATTCATGATAACCATAAAAATTTTAGGCATTACAACTGTTTTCTGTAGATATTTGTTGCTGCTGCTTTAAAGATTTAAAATAAATAAAAAAAATATATATATAATTAAATAAGTTAATTGTGACCTTTTATCTCACAAGCCTTTCTTCCAATTTCAAGGTTTTATCTCAAAATTCTAAAATTTTGCAGAATTCCAAGATATAAAATTAGAAATGCAAAAATTAAAAACTTAGAAATGGGAGATAAAAACTTACATTTGCACACACACACACACACAAATTAAATTTAATTCAGAAACAATAAAAACAAATTTTGAGACGTAAACTTAGAATTGTGAGAATAAAAAAAAAGAATTAAAAAATTAAAAAGAAGAATTTTTTTTTTTTTTTTTTTTTAAATGAGCTTTCATAGTTTACAACATTGATAAATCTTTCAGAAGTTGGCAAATCAGCATTTCTGAAGCATAATGTCACTGAAGACTGGAGTAATGGCTACTGAAAATTGGGCTTTGCATCTCAGGAATAAATTATATTTTAAAATATATTCAAATAGAAAACAGTTCTTTTAAATTGTAATTATGTTTTTAAATTATAATTCTATGTTACAATATTAATGTTACTATATTTATCATCAAATATATGCAGCCTTGTTGGGCATAATTGAAAACAATTTGTACTGACCCCAAACCTCAGGTGAACCAAGTAAAACATTCACATGCAGCCCAGAATAAGAATTTGGCAGTAAATGTGCTTGCTTTTGGGGAAAAAAAATAAAAATAAAAGTAGTTGCAAAATATAATTTTCTTTTTACTTTGGGGTGAAATGTAACCCGGCACATCTTTCCAACATCAGAAAAACAAAATAAACAGACCATGATTTCAACCCCATGCAAAAAAAAACAAAATATTTTGTTGCACAAAAGATTCAGATCACAATCTGGAGGAAAGAAACCTCAAAATTAAGGAGCTACCCAAAAGCTAGCATGGATGAATCTGCAGTACTCACCATCTTTGCAGATGGTGCTGACGACACACACACCGTTTTCCAGATTATAGCCGCTCACGCAGATGCTACAGTTCCTCTCCCCAGGCCCTGCGCAGGCGTAGCAGGTAGGATCACACCTGCAGGGACAATCAAAGCCGTGATGCATCGTTACCGCTTGAAAAGTAAACACTTTATCAGATGTCACGTTTAGCAGTAAAATACTGACTTTTGACAGGACTTCTGGACATCTCCGTTGTCTGTTGTTTGTTCTGCCAAGTAATATCCCACATTGCAGCTGGAGACGCAGCGCCACTCCTCAAAGTAATAGCCCGGAGCGCACTCATTACACGCTTCCATGCCAGTTCCTGAGCACAGGGAATACCGTCATGTTCCCAAAAAGCCAGACCGCAAATAATTTGGAATACACTTTGGAATGTACACACTTAGAAACATTCTTCCTGAAAGGGTTTCCTCTGAGAATCCTTGGAAGCCACTGACAGTAGTATATTAGTTACGAAAAACACAAATATCTTCTTGTTTGTAGGGAAGCCGATCTTAAAAGGCATATCAAGAATTCATTCTCTGAGCTGTTGAAAACTGTATGGAAGCCCATTTCTGCCATATACAAACATAAACAGTATGAGATACTAATTTTGAATTATGAAATAAAGTTGAAATTTATAGTCAAAATGATGACATGCTAAGTCATAATTATAACGTTAAAACCGAGAAGTGAAAATGATGACAAAAACTAACACGTCAAAATTATGAGTCATAATTATGAGATAAAATTTACGTCAAAATTTCGACATACGTCAATTATGAGTTGAAATTGACGTCAAAATTACATCATACTAAGTCAATTACGAGACAGCTGATATTGACAATTCGAAATTAACAAAAACTGGCATACGTCAAAATTGAGACATACTAAGTCATAATTGTGAGATAAAGATGAAATTGACATCAAAATTTTGACATACTAAGTCAATTACAAGATAGAGCTGAAATTTACAATTCGAAATTGACAAAAACTAGCATATGTCAAAATTGTGACATATACTGAGTCATAATTATGAGACAAAGTTGAAATTGACATGTCAAAATTATGACATACTAAGTCAATTACGAGACAAAGCTGATATTGACAATTTGAAATTAACAAAAACTGGCATACGTCAAAATTGAGACATACTAAGTCCTAATTGTGAGATAAAGATGAAATTGACGTCAAAATTATGACATACTAAGTCAATTACAAGATAGAGCTGAAATTTACAATTCAAAATTGACAAAAACTAGCATACGTTAAAATTGTGACATACTGAGTCATAATTATGAGACAAAGTTGAAATTGACATGTCAAAATGGACAAAAAGTCAATTACTGGACAAAGTTGAAATTAACAAGTCAAAATGGACAAAAACTGAAATTGACATCAAAAATGGACAAAAACTGAGTCATAATTACAGGACAAAGTTGAAATTGACAATTCAAAATGGACAAAAACTTAAATTGACGTCAAAATTACAACATACTAAGTCAATTACGAGACAGTTGAAATTAACAAGTCAAAATTGACAAAAACTGGCCTACGTCAAAATTACGACATACTAAGTCAAAATGATGAGATAACGTTGAAATTGAAAAGTTGAAGTTATCTAATAATTGACTTGTCACAATTTTGACATGTCAGTTTTTGCCATATTTCGACTTGTGAATTTCAACTTTATCGTAATTGATTTAGAAAGTCAGTTTTTGTCATAACATTAAAATAGATCATAATTATCATAATTATAATAAAGTTAAAACTGAGAAGTCATAATTATGACAAAAAAAATGACGTCAAAACTATGACATACAAAGTCATTGCAAGTCATAATTTTGACGTCAATTTGAACTTTTTCATAATTATGACTTAGTATGTCATAATTTTGACTTGCGTCAGTTTTTGTCATAATGTCAACTTTACAAAAAAAAAACTAAGTCAATTACAAAAAGCTGAAATTGACAAGTTGAAATTGACAAAAACTGATGTCAAAATTATGACTACTAAATCAATCACGAGATAATTTCAACTTCTCAATTTCAATGTTATCTAACAATTGACTTGTCACAATTTTTACATCAGTTTGTCATCAATTTGACTTGTCAGTTTCAACTTTATCTCTTAACTGACTTAGTATGTCATAATTTTGACTTACGTAGGTTTTTGTCATAATTCCAACTTTATGAAAAAACTAAAGTCAATTTCGAGATAAAGTTTAAATTGACAAGTCGAAATTATGACAAGTCAATTATGGGACAAAGTTGCAATTGACAAGTCAAAGTTATGACAAAAACTGACATGTCAAAATTATGACAAACTCATAATTATGAGATAAAATTTAAAAGTCCAAATTATGACATAAAAACTATATTATAACTAAAAATTATGACCTACTAAGTCATTTATGAGATAAAGTTGAGATACGTATGAGACAAACTGAGAAAATTATGACCAAAAACTATGAGTCAAAATCAAGATAGTTGAATCTGAAGTTAAAATTGACAAAAACCCATAAAAGATTAAAAAAATTAAGTAAAAATCATAACGCTGTCATAATCATGAGATTAATAATAATGACATTGTCAAAATATCTTAATTTAGACTTTTTAACTCAATGACACTGTATGTCCATTTCAATGTCTCATTATCACTTTAGTATGTCCATTTTGACTTTTTGTCTCATATTTCAGCTGTTTTATCTCATAATATGGATATTGTCTCATATTTATGACTTACTACCTCATAATTTTGACTTTTTATATCATAAAAAGCATAATAATTTACAAAAGCATGATCTTTTTTCTTATGTGGTAAAAATGTGCTTCATTGGATTAGGGGTCGACTCAAAAGGTCCTTTACAACCGTGTTTATTACTTTAATTACCATCCCAGAAGAACTTTAATTCACCCTAGTGACTTGAACCAGAAAAGCCTTTTGCGAGTAGTAATTCTTTGAGAATTAGTAGCGAGTCATTGCAAAAAAAAAATAGTTTAAACAGATGTGATCATCATTGTAAGTGTACACGTGTACATACATCAACTGTTGTTAAAATCTGGGTCAGAATTTAAGAAAGCAACAGTAATTGTGCTGGATAGACTATATTCAGAAACTAAGCACTGGTTGTTCTGCAAAGCCTTAGTAATTAACTGCAATTTCTGGACACTGGAGAGAACAGCGTTGACGTAATAGTCTCAGCAGGCACTTCACAGTCTTGTTAAGTCTACAACTTCAAAATGACATCATACTGTGCATCTTTTTTGTGCCCAGGATGATTACATACCAGGATGATTTAGCCAATCAATGTTCTCTCCAAAAGAATATAGAAAACGACTACTGGAAGTTGTATTTTATAGGATTACTTTTAAGGAAAAGATCATAATCAAAGCCTACTGCAAACCTGAATGAAAAATGAAGCACTACAAAAACAGGTAAAGTGTTTACCTGCACAGGTGGCACAAGTCGAGTGGCACTTTTCACATGCTCTTCGGTGCCCATTATAATAGGTGCCAGGTTCACAGCTCAGCTGACACTTATTTCCCTGTAGACTAGCAGGAAAAGACAAACAGAAGCACAGAAAAAGAGGGAGAGACAGAATGGAAGAGGCAATTATTCAAAGGGGTTCAACGCTGAGACTTATTAAAAAAGTTATTTTGTACACTTTTGTTTTAAAACGTTGAGATGAGTCTCCAAGGGGGCGCCAGAGTACATCAGGAAAAAAAAGGAGAGTAAAGAAGTAAACGCTCATGAAAAATTAATATTATTATTGTTGCTGTGCAAAATAATAATTATGACGACCGCAGTTGGGCTAAAAACGCAAAACATTTAGGCATTGAGGTTCTCATCCAGGGGCCCAGGGTCCACTAGGGGGCCTCAGCAAACTTCCAAGAGGGCCACAAGATGATTTAAAATGATTTAAAATAAGACAAAACAAGCAATAAAATAAGCTAAAACCAAAAAAATAAATAAATAAAAATATCAACGACTGTAACCTGGCATCATATTTCTGATTTCATCATAAACTGTCATTTCAAAACACAGGTCTTGGAAAATCTGGATATATGAGGACATTTGAGTTTAATAAACTAATTAATTAAAGTAATTTTTCCAATTATGTCAAGCTCTAAAATATTTTATTTGGTTGAAACTTGTATTTGTGAGTAGAATTTAAAAAAAGAAAAAACTTTAAATCACAAATGACTAGAACAGTCATAGAATTTAGTTGGTGTAAAAATGTAAACCCTGAAGAAAATATTTTTTATTTTTATTAATTGGACTAAATGAATATATTCAATCACCTGTTACAACACTACAACTGCATTTTAGTCCCACATTAAAAAATGTAAAATTACAAGATTAAACTCGTAATAATTTGAGAATATAGTCAAGATATTTCGAGAATAATGTCGAAATTATGAGAATTCAATCGAGGCAGTCGAGTCGAGGCAAGTTATAATATTTTGAGAGTATAGCTTGCGCATGCAAATTGCCCAGATTTGGAGCCCCGGGAGAAGTTGCCAGGCCACCGGAATTTATTTATATGTGCTATTATTAGCAGAAATTATACCATATGTTATACTTGCAGGGTCAGTATGCTTGGAAATAATATTTCACGTCTTCGATTGCATTCATTAGGCCTATTTGTAGTGTGCCAGCCACCTAATAATAGCAATAAGCTTTGTGCTTTGTTACTTTCAATATAACACAGCTCAGCTTTTATCGTGAAATACAATTTATAAACGTGTTTTTCCTCTTAATTTCAAGTTTATAGCATGATATAAACGTGAAGGAACATCAGAAGGAATTAAAAAAACAGTACAGCCTAATTTAACAAAACAAATGTCTCACTGTAATCAGAAAAATGACTGATTTGCATGTCACTTAAACTGAGACAAATGCAGCAATCTGTCACACCACATTAAAGAGTGTGAAAAACATATTATTGTAACAGACATTACTGTAATAGTACTTTGCTATAAAACTGACAGATTTTAAAAGATGAGACTTTGGAATATCTCTCGGTGCTCCCAATCCGGGCCACTTGCACGCGCAAAAGGCTAAAATGTACTTTCAAAATAATTTTAATCTCGTAATTGCTACGAATTAATTCTCGTAATTTTGACTTTATTCTTAAAATATTTTGACTTTATTCTCAAAGTACTTCAACTTTATTCGCAAAATTTTTATTTTATTGTTGAAATATTTAGACTTTATTGTCGGAATTTTGACTTTATTCTGAAAATATTTTGACTTTATTCTCGAAGCACTTCAACTTTATTCTCATAATTTTGATTTTATTGTTGAAATATTTAGAATGTATTGTCGTAATTTCAACTTTGTTGAAATTCCAACTTTACTGTCATGATTTTGACTTTATTCTCGAAACATTGCAAATTTATTCTCGAATCACTTCAACTTTATTCTTGTCATTTTGACTTAATTGTGAAAAATATTTAGACTTTATTGTCATAATTTGACTTTATTCTCAAAATACTTTCAATTTATTCTCAAAACACTGTGACTATTCTCAAAACATTGCAACTTTATTCTTGTCATTTTGACTGTGAAAAATATTTAGACTTTATTGTCGTAATTCCAACTTTATTGTCGTAATTTCGACTTTATTCTCAAAATACTGGTCACTTTACTCTTGAAACATTGTGACTTTACTCTCGAATCACTGCGACTTAATTCTTGTCATTTTGACTTTGTCAAAAATATTTAGATTTGATTGTTGTTATTTCAACTTTATTGTCAGAATTTCGACTTTATTGTCCGTAATTTCAATTTTGTCGTAATTTCAACTTGTCACAATTTCAACTTTATTCTCATAATTTTGACTTTATACTGAAAATATTTAGATATTTCGAAAAATTGCAAGTCTATTCTCGAATCACTACGATTTTGTCCAAATATGTCAACTTTATTGTCGTAATTTTGACTTTATTCTCGAAACGTTTTTTTAGATTTTTTTATTTTTTAACGTGGCACTACAATGCCTTTGTACAACACTGCAAAATAAATGGTTGATAAAATAACGCTTATAATTTTTGAGGAAATACCTCTCAAAATGGTTTTTGGTGCTTTATTAAAAATCACCTTTTTTTATAAAATTGTGCTTGTTTTTTTTTTTCTCTTACGTAAAGGCCCACCATCTAAACTCATGCAGCAGACTAATAAACTTTCCCCAAAACAACCATGAATGACTAGCCATACGAATAACTACAAAGACTGTAATTGCACCCTTAAACAGAGAGAAACTGCGGGCAGAAAAACTCATCACATCTGCAATTGAGCCCTGCCATCCAGCTTCATACCTTCAGTAGTCTAAACAAGTCTAAAAAGATCAACAACGATCAAACAATCAAAGTCCAAACGAGTGGGTGAATAAACCTTTACGTATATTCAGAGAAAATTACAAAACCATTCACAGAACAGCTGCTGCACATTACACCAGATTCTGTGCCATGACCTGTTTTTCTTTTCTCTCTCTGTTTTTCCACCCCTCTCTCTCTTTATCGAACGTCAGAGAGTAGGAAAAGCCCAAGCAAAATCGCTCACTAGAGAAAGTATTTCAACATACGTCTGAATTCAAGAGCTACAACGTGTGTAACAGGATGTTTCCAGTAATAATTCAGCGTTTAGCCAGTGTGGCTTTATTTTGACAGCTCTCAAATGTAGATCGTTGGAAAGTATCATTAATTTTAGTCCAGGATTTTGACTGTATTTCATATATTGGCCCAAAACAACATGTAGGAGGTGAAATACTCAGGGTTCGTACAGATACTGTAAAATGAAATTCCAAGAGGTTCCAAGGACTTTTCAAGCTCTACTTTTTTGATTATTAAGGACTTAGTCACTTATCACTCAATGTCCTTTATTTCAAATTTTTTTAAATAAGAAAAATAGATAAAAATATAGTAATAATAAAAAAATCTGAATAATTATTCACAAACCATCATTCCACATCAGAAAAATGCGTATCACGAATCATTTGATTTGAATCATTTAATTCGCAAAATGATTCACAAACCATTCCCATCTAAAACAAAGGATTCACGATACACACTCTAAAATTTTGATCTGAATAATGATTCACAAGCCATCATTTCAGATCAGGACTCATCTTTAATCATCTGACTTTGATTCAAACTTTGCGTATTGCAAATCATTTGATTTAGATCAGGACTTCAAATCTTGTATAGTAAATAATTTGCTCCGAAGACTCAATCTGAATTAAATGATTTGCGAAACCATACCGAAGTCTCAATCTGAATCAAATAATTTATGCTAGGTGCTTTTAAAACAAAAGATTCACAGTCCACACTCTAAAGCTCCGATCTGAATAATGATTCGCAAACCATCATTCCAGACCAGAAAAATGCGCATTGCGAATCATTTGATTTCGATTGGGACTTCAAATTGTGTATTGTGAATCATTTGATTTGAATCATTCAATTCACGAAATGATTCACAAACAAGTTCCGATCTAAATCAAATAATTTGCGATACACGCTCCGAAGATTCGATCTGAATGAAATGATTTGCGAAACCACACCAAAGTCTCGATCTGAATCAAATGATTCATGCTCTGTGCTTCGAAGTTCCGATCTAAAACAAAAGATTCACAGTCCACACTCTGAAATCCCGATCTGAATAATGATTCACAAACCATCATTCCAGGTCAGAAAAATGCGCATCGCGAATCATTTGATTTCGATTGGGACTTCAAATCGTGTATCGCAAATTTGATTTTAATCATTCAATTTGCAAAATGATTCACAAACCTGCTCCGACCTAAATTAAATGATCCGCGATACACGCTCTGAAATTCTGATCTGAATAATGATCCATGAACCATCATTTCAGATCAGGACTCATCTGACTTGGATTGGAACTTTGTGTATCGCAAATCATTTGATTTTGATCAGGACTTCAAATCGTTTATCGCCAACTGAATTGAATCATTCAATTCGCGAAAGTGATTCACTAACCAGTTACAATCTACATCAAATGAGTTGCGATACACTCTCCGAAGTCTTGATCTGAATTAAATGATTCACAATACACGAAGTCCCAATCTAATTTGCGATGATCAGATTACAACGCTTCGAAACAGTGAATCGTTTTACGACGCAATGCTTTACCTGATTTGAAGTTTCGAAAAGATCCATTTCACCCTTTTTTAAATCGTTCCACGCGATGTTGAAATTAAAAAATGAATGGCTTTTTAAAATTTGATCTGGTTTTTGCTAATGAATCGCTTGAATGAATGATCAAAGTCATAAGTTTGAATCAATCGGAGCAGTTCCAGCCTAAGTGACTCAATTGATTTGGTTCATCTGTTGCTCTCTTCAGCCATGTTTACACGACACTGTCAGTACTACTATTTGCTTAGCTCAATTGTTTTCTGACATTAACTGAAATAAGCGAGAAGGGTATGATGTCTTTTGAACTGCATGAATTTTGTGTGAAAAGATGTGTGCTTGTTGACTAAATTAAACACTTATTTCATAGATACATTGCCTTTCAATAATTCAAGCACTTTTCAAGTACCTCTTCAGGAATATTGCTATTTTCAAGGGTTTTCCAAGCCTTAAATTTCAAGTCCAATTCAAGTACTTCAAGCACTTTAAGCAACTTGTACGAACCCTGAACGCTGTATTTGTTGCAATGGGCTGAATTACCTGAGACCGGTTTGGCATTCAGTGCAGATGTTCGCAGACGTGCATTTCCTGCAATGCTCGCTGCATTTCCGACACATGGTGGAGTCTGCGAAAGAACAGCCACATGAGATCTAAAATTCAACCATGAGTTGATGAATCACCATGAGTGAGATGAAGTGTTATTGGACTTGCCCAGGTCCAGGTAGTAGCCGTCAGGACAGGAGCTGATGCAGTTGTTTCCTCCCTCCACAAGGTACAGACCCAGACGACAGGTGGAGCACTGATCGCTGCGGCTGCCGACGCAAGACTCGCACAGCGGAGAGCACTTCTTACAACGCTTCTTATCATCCCGGAAAAAGCCAGTCGGACACTCAGGTACGCACATCCTGAGAGACAGAGAGACAGACAGACGGAGGTGGAAAAAGAAAGGGAGAGTAGCAGACACAGACAGGAAGAGCCACATGAGACCTGAAAAATCAACATCTGGCAGCCGTGAGGAAAGACTTTCACCAGGAAACAAAGGCAAAAGTCAGGGTCTGAGAAAGCCATCAGCTCCAGATGTGAGCGTGGCTTGTGTAACTTGGGATGCCGGAGAACACAAAATCTATAAATGTAATCTTGACACGTGCACGCACACACAAACACAGTGTCTGGATAGATGTGAGATGTTAGCAGGGGCACGCAGACACACAGCTGTTGTCAGCATGTGCTTTGGTGTTTTTATAGGAGTTAATTAACCTTTGACTCTTAAGTAAAATCATTTTCAGTGAAAAAAAGAAAAGAATACTTTAAGTTTTAGAACCTTTCTGCAAACATATTGAAAAGTTTCTCAATTCTTTAGTAGCTGTAATTGTTACGCAACACACATGCTTCAGGTTGGGGTCTTGTATCACTCTGTAGGGAGTTTATTTTGCAATAATGATCGACTGGCTGTACATTAGCCAGTACATTATAAGGCTACATACCAGACAAATGAATACATGGACATTTAATACTGACTTTAGTCAATGGCAAATGTGCCAAGTTCATAGAAATTAACTCAAGTGTTCATGCTGCTTTCATACACTGCTGTTCATAAGTTCAGGGTCAGTACAATTCTCTTTTCTCATTTACTTGATAAGAGAAAAAATAAAGTAATATTGTGAAATATTATTACAATTTAAAATGTGTTTTCTATTTGAAATGAAATGGAATTTATTCATGTGATTCAAACCTGAATTTTCAGTATCATTACTCCAGTCTTATCCTTCAGAATTCCTTCTGATGATATGATTTTTTGAAAATCATCATCCATGTTGAAAACAGTTGTGCTGCTTTATAGCTTTTGTGAAAATGGTGAAAAAATGCAACATCATCATTCAAAAGAACAGCATTTCTTTGATATAAAAAATATTTTGTAACATTTTAAATGTTATAAACATTAGTTTATTTGCAAAAACAGATAACTCTGTTTTTAACAATTTTCAAAAATCATGTTTTTCATTGTGCATTTAAATTAATCTCAATAAATCTGCAGTTGGGTTATTTTGATATAAAGTTAAAAAAAAAAACTAAAACATACAGCTAACTAACACAATAAAAACATGATAACATCATAAAAAAAAATGGTAGTCTAAATAAATTTGGTATACATGTAATAGCTTAATTACAAAAAATACCGTTATTATATTCCATTACTCCTTTAAAACATTTAATACATGTCTACATTAATAACATAGTAAAATTTAATTTTAATATCCCACATATCTGACACAATATCATGGTGCAGTTAGTGTTACTATTGTAAATCCATGGCAAATGATAGCGACTTGTAGATTAAAAAGCCTTCTAATTGTATGGTTACACACAGTGTTCTCCTGTTTGTCAGCGCTGTTTCATCTGGTCAGAGTCATTTGTGTTCCTCACTGAATTCAAGCACTTTACACTTGATCTGACAGCACTGTTTAGTGCTTGCATGACCGACACTCATTAGCGAGTAAATGCATCTGCTCTAGTAAGCTTGCACTGCGCTGCCATTTGAACTTTGTGTGTGGTGTGGTGTGTTCTAAATGAGAAGTGCCGTTTCGTTCCACATTTGGTGCATAAATACTATATTGAACATTTATCAAAGCCCAGCTCTAATTTTTTCAAGTTTTACTTTTGATTCATGAAAATGTCTGCACATTGGTTCTACCACAAGATGCATTGTTAACATTTGTGTCTATAAGTTAAACTGTCCAGACCTGGTGTTATTCTTGAACTTGAGGAAGTAATGGAGGCAAGTAATGCACTGCTGGGGCCCTGGACCCTCACAGCCGTTCTCGCCACACTCAGGGTGGCATGAGCCTTATGTGGAAAAAAACAGAAACTGATCAGTTTCCACAGTGATGGAATATCCACAATACTCAGTAATGCACAATATAATTCAAGTACTTACCCACATATTCCTCACTGTACTCGTCATCAGGCTGAGGCTCCGCCAGTGAGCGGGGCTTGTCACTGCGGAAGGAGTACGGATGCACGGACGTGCCATAAAGTATCAGAGACCACTCTTTCAGCTTGCCTGGAATGAATCACAAGTCAGATAAAAGCATTCTTTTTTTTTAGCTGGGATCGTTTCCAACTGCATTTTGGATCGTTTGAAGCCGCATTTAAACTGCATTTTGGAAGTTCAAACTCGGGGCACCATAGCAGTCCATTATATGAAAAAAAAAAAGCTGAAATGTTTTCCTCAAAAAACAATTTCTTTACGACTGAAGAACGACAGACATGAACATCTTGGATGACAAGGGGGTGAGTACATTATATGTGAATCTTTGTTTTGGAAGTGGTCTTCTCCTTTAATGGGAAGACTAATTTAAAAAAGTAAGTAAACAACTCACACACTTAGCTATAACCACTTTGATACGTCAAAATAAGACTTAAAATGGCATGAAAACTTGATCTGTAGGATTTTTAGTGAGTAATCGAGCTTAGTGAAAATTAAAGTAAATCTCTGTCTGACAAACATTTACTGAGCTTTGATGACTGATGATCCAAAAAACTCAAAAACTGTTAAAAGTTAACTATTAAAAAGAATGGTTGAACATACGCTAACAAATAAAATATGCTTAAACTGTTACTGCCTTAAATTATTATTTTGGAATAAATGTAAAATGCTTAAACACTAACTTGATGAGATTCATACTTGGTTTTAATAAACTGAATATTGATTACACTGTTGATGTAAAAATATTTCCTTCTCTGATAGTGCAAGTAATGTTTACTCAACCAAGAAAACGTGACTGGGACATGAATTTCCAAAAAACAGAGGACTTTGCTTTCTCATTTCAGAAAACCACCACACACCACTGATGTATATATGCCACATACATACACATGTTTTTCTATTCATTTCTGTCATACTAATGAAATGCTATGTCTTTTAAACAACAGGTTCTATCATAATAATGAGATGCTGTCATTAAAACAATATATTATTCTCACTGAAATGGCATTTTCTCCTCTTAGCGAAATGCTGTTATTAAAACAATATATTTTTCTCATTAAAATGACATTTTCTTGTAATAAAGAGATGTTATGACATTAAAACAACATTTTTTAAGACTAATGAGATGAGTCATTAAAAGAATATATTTTCTTGTAATAACAACATATTTTTCATAAAAGCAGTATGTTTTTCCCATTACAACAAGATATCATATTGTTAAAATGACATTTTGTACGTGACGTGACAAAAACAGATGTCACATCCAGCTTCAATATTTCTCCTACATTACTGTCAATAGACGATCGCCAGTTTTAAAACTAACTTGGATGAACTTGGATCTCACACACCAGTTAATTAACTTTTTATTCTTCAGGTCACACTACCACTAACTGTGTAAAATATTGGTACTGTGCTCACCTCTGTGTGAAACCATGTAGTGTTTTCAAAGGTGAAAGAATGGCTGAAGTAACAGGTAGTGTGTTTTGTTTGGAGAAACTACTTGGAGAAAGTACCTGGTGCTTTCTGGCTCCTGAGTTGGGAAGGAGAGTCATAGATCTCTAGTATCCAGTCTCCAGCAGCTTTCTCTCCCCAGCAGTGAGTTGTCATGAATTCCCAGTTCTTAAAGCCCTCCATTGAGTGATCAAACAGCCTGCAGTAACAATAAACAGATGCTACAGCTACAGATCACAGCACAAAATGTGCTTAAAAATACTGGACCAATTCAGCGGAAATCTGGGAATTCTTCCACTGAAATTCACCAGGGAGAATGAACAAACCACAATACACAGTAAATCTATCAAAGTAGCCATTTACTGAAGATTAGTGCATCGTTTGTATACTGTACCTATTGGCGAGCAGCTGTGACTTTGTCCCTGACGGTGACGTTAAGTTGATTGACAGGTCTCCTCGCCGTGGGTGAGTAATTGTAATACGCACAACCACATGCTCCAGATAAATAACATGATGGTTTGCGTTATCCGTGCACCCGGTCGCCTTGTAGACCGAACGAACGACATGCTCTGGACGGATGGTTCTACGGGAAACAAATCTACATTTACTATGACTTATATAACATTATAATTGTGACCTACTGTGGGATGTTCAAGAGCTGTTGCATGTACCTGATTTGTTTGTCGGCATTCTCCACGCAGATGTGCTGTGGGGGAACCTGTTTCCAGCGCTCTGCTTCTTTCACCATGGCCTCCGCGTCCATCAGCCCAAAGCCATACAGGTGACTGACTGTAAGAATATTTACAACTTAACTGTTCAACAAAAAAATAACAATATGCAAACAGATTTAGAGTTACTAACACCAAAATGACCATCAATCATGATGTAGATCAGAGATATTTTGGAGACACTATTATTTTAGAGACACTATTAGATTTTATATTTAATTTAAATTAGCTAAATTTTTAGTCATTTTGTGTCATTTGCTATTTTTTTTCTCTATATAGATTTTATTAATTTTTATTATTATAGTTTTAGTTATTTTAGGACATCATTAAACTAAATGAAAATGAGAAATAATGCCTTGGCAACTAGATAAAACATATTTAGACACTGGCTCCTGCATCAACAGTCACATGCATGCATTGTAGGAGTGTGCAATATTGACAAAAAAAATAATATCTCAATATATTCGGGGATTTTATCGATGATGATAATTATATATAATATTTTGCCGAGTGTGTTATTGTGCTGGTGTTTTAGGGACTACTATGGACAGCTGACTCATACATTTTTTGTTATTCTTCATATTCTGTTCACACTGACAGAAATAAGTCTTTTCCAATAAGTTTATATTGATTTTTGTATTTTATGGGCAGTTTAACTTTTTTTTAAAAAATCAACTTTTTCAAAAAGTGCGCATTAACTTCTTGAGTCCAGTTCTTACATTTGGGCTGTTACCAACCCAATGAAATCGGTATCAACAAAATTCATCTTTGCAATGCAAAGGAAACACAGAAGCTGCATCTGAAGTGGCATTTAGATGTGGGCTGCGTCCAAAAGCTCTAAAATGCTGCCTTCGGAGGCAGCATTCCAAGGCAGGAAGGCATCAAGGCACGTCCGAATTCAAATTCTGCTTCCCTTCCTGTCTCCGGAGGTACCTTCTTCTGATGGAATTTTGAAGGCAGCATAGATGTATCCTTCACTGCCTTCGTTTTCCCACAATCCTGTGCGAGTGCGTCATATAGGCTATATAAATAAAGATATTCTGACTTGTTACTTTATATAATAGATGAGATCTTGACCATGATATACTTCGTGAATCGTAATAGTGTAAAAAGCATAATAAATAATATTGTTTTTAATAACAGTATTTAATAAAAAAAATGTTAAAAGGGTTCAAATGAGTAGTAAATAAGAATAATATTTACAATATACTACCAATAATAACGAAACAGCCACTAATAACAATGACCTCTTCTGCAATATTACTTGCATCAGTGCTTTTAATTATTATTATTTTTTTTTTTTTTAGAGTTGCCTTCACAGCCTTTGAAGTCAATGCCTGATAAGGCTGCGAGGCAGCTAGTCAGCTGACTAGGCTTTCGATCGCAGGTATATTTACACACTGTTTAATGCAGCTCACGAATGCATTTAACTTGCAGTTACAAATCCATAAATAATGTTTTGATATTTTAAACATAACACGGTCAATACTGATATTTGAAATTATTTTAATAATAAGAAACATACTTTAAATGTGTGTAATTAAAACCGCCAATAGGTGTCAGTAAGTCACAGTTAATAAGTGAGTCATTGCGATTGAACCGAATCATTTAAATGGTTGAATCATTCAGTAACACCATCACGTTTGGAGACGCTAAACAGTGTTGTGGCTGTGTTTGGAATGATTTTTGTTCATGAAATAGAGCAAAAACAGGCAATATTCTGTCCAACAGTCTCTTAATTCTTGTCTATTGAATTGTTGTTAAAAAAAAAAAAAAAAAAAAAAATCAATATCACATTTGTAATGATGGTAATTTTTGGAGAAGAAAATGGCACTCTTCGGGTGATATTGATTAACTATATTAAGTGGAATAAATCTATAAATTCTCTGTCGCCACGTCTTGAACTTCTGTCATTCTAAATGTATTTTAATAGACTGAATCATGCAGTGAAAGAACGCACTGTTAATGCCTATGCGCACATAGACTTCACGTAATGCGTGCAATGCACTCTGTAGGGGTTTTGAATGGTTTTTGCAAAATACTCAAATTGAACATTGTTAAAACGTATCACACACTCTTAATGCATCGTGGTACTCTCGTGAACGTGCCACGAAGACTGACACGGAAAAGAAGAAATTATTTTTGTTTTCTTTGTGCGCAAAAAGTATTTTCGTAGCTTCATCAACTTACAGTTGAAACACTTATGTTACATGGAGTATTTTAACAATGTCCTTACTACCTTTCTAGGCCTTCAATATGTCAGTTGCCATAGTTAGCAAACTCTTGGATTTCATCAAAAATATCTTAATTTGTATTCTGAAGATGAACAAAGGTCTTACGGGTTTGGACCGATATGAGGGTGAGTATTTAAAGAATTTTCATTTTTGGGTGGACTATCCCTTTAAAACAGGACAGGGCAGTTAAAATTTGTTTAAAAAGCCTGTTACCGTTATAACCAGCAGCATTGGTTTTCCAGTCAGGAGCGCTGAGATGTCCAGCACGGGATGTCTTCACTATTATGTGCTGCACGTCTCGCCACGTCAGGAAAGGACTGCAACAGAAAGTTGGAAATAAGAGTAATGGACATTTGCAACTATGTGACCAATTGCGTGACTAAATAATATCTCTAAACCCTTTTTTTAATCCAATTATTATAATCCAAACAATCACACTGGCCATAGTTTTCAGCTGTAAGTCTCATTGCCGGGATGTCTGGTTGAAGCATTCGCTCCCATAATTTACCGTGCACAGTGGGATCAAACATCAAACCAAAGAGAGATGGATGCCATGTGTCCCCGAATATCCCCCCGAAATATCGAAACAATCTAACTCTGTTTGGTTCGCTGCATTGTGCTGGGAATATACAGTCACATGGCAGCCATATGTCAAGCTTTGCCTCAATATCCTGTGCGAAATCAGACACAGTTGAAACTCACGGGAAGCACTCCGCTTACTACACTGTGTTCAGAATCATTTTTTAAAAAGAACAGGTAAAATAATTAATAATTAACTCAAATATGGTGTGACTGTCTCAAGCATGGTTCAATAAATTACAACTTTTATAAAAATAAAAGCATAAACATGTTAATAAACTGGTGTAATTGTACAAGTGTTTATTTTAGTATTATTTTTTTTCCATCCATATATTTCTGAAAGCGTAGAAACTTTAAAAACCATGTCCTCTGGTGTGACACCATATCCTGATTTTAAATCAGCCAATTACAGAGAAAACTTTAATTAGTTGAAGGACCCCATTCATGATCATGTTACTGAAGCCCCCTGTTAAGACCATGACGTGCACATGGTCAATTTTTGTCTCAGAATTGTTCTGACTTTCTTTGTTGTCCATTGGTGTGACACCCCTAAATTATTTTTTTAAATTAAAAACTATATGGTAAACTACATAATCATGGAAAATTACGTAAATGTGTCTTGCTAACCGCTAAAGACAGGTTAGCTCGGAACAGCAAGGTCATTAATTGACACAAACTTAAAACGTCCTTTGGTGTGACAGAAAATGTCCTCCGTGTGACGCTTGTACTGTGTGTGTGTAATGATGCAGAAAGTAAATAGAATCAAAATTATGCCTTAAGGAATAGCCATATCATTAAAAAAAATAAAAAAGTCATTTCATATCTTAATGAATATAGCTTGAATATTAATCGTATTTAGCTGTGCAACACATGCGGCTGGGAGCTAAAGAGTTTCAGTAACATACTGAATTTTGTTGATGAAAATAATTTTGTTCTGTTAAATGTTTCATTTCCAAAAATAGCTAAATTGCATGTACAAAATATGACAGTATTACACAATTATGACAGAACATAGCAATTTTACAGCACCCTTATACATTTAAAATGCATTACACAATGCACAAAAAAACATTGCTGAAGAAAAAGTATCTGCCATCTTGCACTGACCAAAGTGACTTAAACACACCTGACATCATAATTATGACTTCCCAACTCATTTCCCAGAAGGACTTGAATGCACCAAGTGACACAGTCAAAACTCATCAAAAGCATTAATTAAATGTCCAGAGTGTCTATTTACACTAAGTGCAAAGAGCCTGCCTTGTTGGCAGACAATGTTTAGACTAAATCTGCCCACCAACATGTCATTAGGCTAGACAACATTACAAAAGACAGCTATTTTATAACAGCTCCAGTGGTGTAGGTGGTAAAGCGCATAAAGCCGTCTTTTGACGCAACTGACCCAAGTTCGAATCCGCCTTCTCGTTCTGCTCCCTTTTCAAATCACATCTGAAAGGCATTTATTTTCAATAAAAATGAAATAATCGAAAAGTGGAAAATAAAGTGCCTCACAGTTGTTTATTGGGTAGGTTTAAGGGTAGGTATGGGGTGGCATCCATTTAACAGTTTTAAACAAAAGTTACACTCAATATGTTGTTATTGTAAAGAAAAGAAAATACTGCTATTTCTATACCGTTAAAAAAGTATCTATCACTATTTTATTTTTTAAAGATTTATTTTTGGCATTTTTATGCTTTTATTTGATAGGACAACATAGTTGGAAAAGCGAAATGGGAGAGAGAGAAGGGGGTGGGATCGGGAAAGGTCCATGAGCCGGGATCATGCAGCGCAACGCCGCTATTCACGGATTTCATGTAAAGTCACACAGTGGTGCGGCCGCCATTTGCGTCTATCTGCTGTGCTGTGCTGTGGGCTGTGATAACAGCAAATAACAATGGATTATTTACCAAGAGATGTGGATGTATGGGTTCATTTTGATTAAATATTCCTCATAAGCATAGATGCATTTTTACATTTTAGTATTTTCACAAAGGAACTTTGTGCTGATCTGCTAGAGGACTTTCATTATGCTCCACCTAAAGCTTATAAATCATCTAGATATTTTTGATCTGTGACAAGTCACTATTCTCTGCTTTAGCGGTGTTTTGAACTGTTTCAATGCTTTCACTTACTGGATCCTTGGACTTTTCAATATTTTATCTACACTTAAAACTGCTGTTCACATGGTTTTGTAGATAGATTATTATGTAAATAAATGAAGTGTTATTTTGGTTTCCGATCACCAAGGAGAGGCTAAATATGGTGGTCACAACAAAATAAAGTCACGTGACTGAAACCCATGAATATGCTATTTTCTATCTATCGCTATTTTCACTTAGTGTAAAAAACAAGGGCTACCATCAACTGTTCGGTTACCAACATTCTTCAAATGATCATCTTCTGTGTTCAACTGAATTAAACTCATACAGGTTTGGAACAAGTGAAGGGTGAGTAAATGACAACAGAATGTTCAGTTTTGGGTGAACTATCCCTTTAATTCAAAAGGTCATTGAGAGTGTGAAAAGTAACTGGAGTATATAGCTTAACTCCTTCATGATTAGTGGTTAAATACACTAATTCCCCCAAAGTGGCCTGCAACAGACATTTCCGCTGAACAGCTGTTAAAGAAATTAAAGCATACAGTAGTTTGCTTCCACTTACTTTGCTTCCAGAGCAAGAGCAATGATCCCTGCAGCCATCGGCGCTGACGCTGATGTTCCAGTGTGACTGTCTGTGCAGCGCTGCCTTAGATCGGTCGTGATCTAACAGGAGAGACAAAAACACATGAATGGGGTTTTCACGTGTTAACTGACATATTGACACTGCAAATGTGCAACATGATGTGAAGTAACAATACTTGACCACTCCTGTTGCAATACACAATGCTGTGTCTACACTCCGAGTGTGTGACAGACAGCTTTGTTTATTTTAACAAGTGTGTTCTAGTTTTGTTGCATTGCTTCTTTGAGTTTAGTTTTAGCTTTAATATACAATTTTAGTATGTTTTAGATTTAATGTATTAATTTTCATCCCGTCTCGCGCAGGGCCACAAACTGTTCCATCTGCTGCTTTAATCACACATACTGCACTTAATCCAAAAAGAAATACTGCCAAAGTTTAATTTTTATTTGTTAAATGCACTTCAGCATGCTGCAGTACTTACCGACAATGAATTGTGCTATAAATGTGCCATTGAGCTACACTTAGCAGTAAATTACCACCACTTTGGGGCATTTGCGATTCAGCAGCATGGACTGGATCCACTCAGATACTGTGTCAGCATCAGTTTGAAGTTTGTGAGATTCATGCAATGAAATCTTTGAAATACATTCAAGAGTTTAGTTTAAGCCCATGTGGATCAACTAAATGAGACTCTAATTTCAGCTGTGAGACATCTGCATGATGGATTTCAGATTTACTCTGCTCTAAACATCACATCACGGTCAGAAATTAACTTCTCCATTAAGGGGGAATATTTGCCCCCAGAACTGATTTCCAGGGGCATTTTTACATTCGTGAGAGCAATACTATGTTTATTTTTATATAAAATATTTAAATTTACCCACTTCAATAAGCATGTGTCCATAACAACAGACTGTTTAAAACTGCATCCAAGTGGTATCTTGGTTCTAACAAGTTGTGCAAAACTCCCATTATAATAACGGAAGCAACAAAATTAATCTTTTATTTATGTCGTATCTACACTGTGTTGTTTATGAAGAGGGAGTTCGTAAGCGTGCGCACTCAATAAGAGCTCCAGTGTCTTCAGCGCTGACTAATCTAAGTGCCTCTGATTGGCCACTGCATTCCTAAGTTCAACAGAAACATGTTTGATTGGTTATAAGGCTCAACACTGCACAAAACAGCGTGATGAAACAATCTGATGCAGTGTGAGTGAATGTAAATATAACTGCACAAATTAACAATTTTCATTTATTTTCACATTTCATTTGAATCACGACAGCTGTAATACATTGTTTAATTTTTGCAGGGGCATTTTTTGCCCCTTTGTCTTGAATTGTTTCGATGCCGGAGCAGGGATGTAAGTTAGACAAGAATATCTCAGACTGAGTGACTGAGGTGTTGTGTTGCTGGATGTAATAATGAACATAGTGGTCATCATTTACTCCTGACATCTGAGCCGCTGAAGATGCAGTGGATTATGTTTGTTTGTGAAGGGAATGCACCTCCCGATCTACATAAATGTATATTACATAAAGGTATATTATAGACTTCACATTAAGACCCTAAGGAATCATATCAACTTGTGGAAAATGGGCATCCGATGACCCCTAGTCGAAATCAAAGTCCCTACAAAATCAAAATTGAAGTTTTTTGGCTTTTATTATGAATATGTTAGCCTTAGTCATCTGTGTGCTCCAAAACAATGACAAAATTCGCATTTAGATGACGTAAGCATTTAAGTCCTACATTCTCTAACTTTCACCGATCAACGATTTTAATGACGTCACCCTGTACTTCAGCTTCTCATCAAATTTTTGATTTTCTGTCCAATCAAATGCTCTCTAGAATCCGAAGCGCCCCACCCCCTACACGATAAATAGACGCTGAAGATGCAGCTGAAATCGCTCACTTGTTCACAGGATTACTACTTTCTGTATGGTGAATGGCACCATCCATTGGGATGAAGGAAGTTGCATAAGTTTTTAAAATACAAATTTCAAGTATTTTTCCTCTGTAATATTGTTTCATTGAGGTGTGGTCACATTTACTATTTTTCTATCCAGTGTAATCCAGCCTTTCAATACACAAATTTACTCATTCGGGAATTTTCATGTAGGAGAGAAAGATTCACCCACACAGATTTTGCAATAAGTTCAAGTTTATCACTTGAATTTGCCATGTTGACCAACAGAAATCGGTTTGGTGTAAAACTGACCTCTGTGTGAGCTGTGCTTCTGTGTTCTATAATATTGACAATAAATAGACAATCAATCTTTTTCACCTTTAAAACGTTATTTTTAGTACAGCTGGCTAAAATATTTTCACTGTTGGTTGGTTGATGATAACCTTGTGTAAATATAAATGATCTAGAAAATGGACACAGTTCAGTGAACTGCTGAATTACCTGAAAACTGCAGAGATCACAACAAAGAGAAGTGCTAATGTCTGTAACACTGGGCTTCAGAATGTAAACACGTATTGCAAAAGGTGTTTGAAAGCCATTGTGGAATTTCACACGTCACTCTGAGACAAGCTGAGAGACAGGGAAGAACCGTCGCTCTGTAACTCTCAGAGGAGTGTGTAAAACTGTGTGTGGGCTGTAAACCGCGGCGGTTAACACCAGGATGCTCTCATGACACAGTGACCAACAACAGCAGATCAAACACACGTGTGGCCAAAGAAATACATGAAGCATTTATACGGCAATAAATTGGAAAAATGATGTGGGAGGCATCTCTACTTTTGAGAATATTATGCGGTTCACTGGTGTTTAACTTCCAAAAGGTTTCTATAAATATTTGAATGAGTTAATGTGCTTCAGCTCATTTTTAAGCACAGATTAATATCAAGTTTCCGCCCATTTGGGGGAAGAAACATTTAGTCTACAAGCTACAAGCCAAAAATTAAAGTTGCTTTTTTCTGATAAACACAAAAGAAGATATTCTGAGGAATGTTTTAAAGTTTTAAAGGGATAGTTCATCCAAAAAAATGAAAATTACTCTATGATTTACTCACCCTCAGGCCATCCTAGGTGTATTTGACTTTCTTCTTTAAGACAAACACAATCATAGTTATATAAAAAAAAAAAAAATGTCATGGTTCTTCCAAGTTTTATAATGGCAGTGACTGGGTGAGATTTTGAAGTCCAATAAAGTGCATCCATACATCATAAAAAGTGCTCCGAGTTGATGCGCTTGTGTAAGAATATCCATGTTTTTTTGTTTTTTTTACACAAACGCATTGATTCACTTCAGAAGGCCTTATTAACCATCCGGAGCTGTGTGGAGCACTTTTTATGATGGACTGATGCACTTTATTTTGCTTAAAAATCTCGACAGCAATTCACTGCCATTATAAAGCTTAAGACATTTTTTAATATAATTCCGATTGTACTCGTCTGAAAGAAGAAGGTCATATACACCTAGGACGGCTTGAGGCCGAGTAAATCATGGGGTAATTTTCATTTTTGGGTGAACTGTTTCTTTAAAGCATCTGCTTGATAACTTACAATTTTGCGGTCGTAGTTCTCTCCGCTGCTGTAGGTGGTGGTGAGGGTTGAGGCGCACTCCTCTAGATACCAGGGCTTGCGGCCGCTCTCTGCCGTGCTGCTGATGGATATCGTGTAGATGCTGTTGGTGTAGCCATCACATGAACAGTGATCGCGACTCCGACCGCCATTTCCTGACGCCCACACAAAGATTGAGCCTCGTCCTTTCCTACCCTGTGGGGAAAAAAAAAAGTCAGTGAACAAATTGTGTTTACCATGAAATAGGTGCTTTTTAAAAACGACTGTTTACAGTACACTTTTCAGGGCTCTACAGTGCGACCATTTCAGTCACATTTGCAACTACTGCGTGCGACTATGAAAAAATATTTAGGAGCACCAGTGCGACTGACCCGAGTAACATATTTGTGTTTGTGCTGAGAGGAGCTTCAGAGGTTTCTACGTGTTTTTGCATCGTTGAGTGACGTATCACAGACGTATCTCACAAATCCTTTCATAAACAAGGTGTAGAGAGAGTGTAAATAAAAGATTGATTGTGCAGTGTGGAGAGCTTCTTTGATTATAATCAAACTTTGTGAGATCGCGATGAACTAAGATGAGTGACAGATTTTAATGGTTTTTAAGAGAGCTTGTAAATGAAATACTGATTTAATACAACAGTTCAATAAACAAGAGGTTAATATTAAGTGACTAACATTGTCTGGCTAGAACAGTATTGCCTACGTTTGCTCTATTTCATCATCAAACATAGTCTGAAACAAGCCGCTAAGCATCTCCATTCAAACACAGCGGTGTGTCGTTTATGAATGAACGTGCATTTTTAAACAAATCTAGTGAGTCAATGATTCAATTTCCCATTCATAAAGACACTCTGGCTTAATAACTTGCTTTATTCCTGGATGAATCAGCCGTTCGAACGAATGGTTCAGTAATTAAATCAGTGACTTGACCGTCTACTGGCAGTTTTAGTTTTTATTTTTAAAGTATCTTTTCAGTTATTTAAATCATTTACTATTTCTAGATTTAAAATTTTATATTTAAAACAATGCCAACATGAATTTCTGAATTTGACTGCACTCATGCCACCTCTGAGCCTCATTAGATATATGAAAATACACCTACAAGCCACTTTTGAGTTCTTCTGTGCCACCTCTGTAGTACAAATTAATTTTGTTATTACAGATTTCATTTGATTGAAATTATTCTGTTTTAATTAGAAATTTAAAAAAGCTTATAATAAATAAATAGGACGTGACATACTGGCTAGAGCCAGAGTCAGGACATTTTTTTAATATAACTGTGATTGTATTTGTCTGAAAAAAGTAAGTCATACACACCTACTGGCCTAAGGGTGAGTAAATTGGGTAATTTTCATTTTTGGGTGAACTATCCTTTTAACCAATTTCAAACAAACAAAAACTTTTTTAACTGAATGACAGCCCTACTTGAAACACTTCAAAGCAGGAACTAATAGCATCAGGACAGTATAAACTCCAAGCATTAATATCCTCCAGCCTTTTCTTATGAGAGGAGACCAGAATTACCTGATGTCTATGAGTCCCACATACCAGAAACATGCCTAAACCACTCCAAACACACCTTTGGCACAGGATACATGCCAATTACTGACTGCGACTCATGACTCAGGGAAGATAAACTAAAATCACGTTCTAAAGTTCACTGCCGTAGCAGGTGGTGAAGTGTAACAAGGAAAGAAAACACCCTAGGTGGGCCAGACTGCTGAAGAGATGTAACTGATGACCTGAAAATTACACTTCCTGACTTGTGAAGGCCACATCATATGGAACTTGCAGGACAACATACTTTTCACATGAACTTGAAAAATACTTCTATACATGCTGAGATGGTTCTTACCAGTCTGATGCCATTTTCAAAGGCCTGTCTGGCGAGGGAAGCCGGCCCATCCACAGTTTTGCCATCATCATCTGGACCCCAGCTGGCACTGTAAATATCTATGTGTTGAGGGTGTAGACTCAGTGATTTGGCTTCTACCATGTCTGTCACATCTCCGTCCAACATGCGGACACCTGCAGGACAAGCCCAAAGAAAACCTCAGCAGGGAAAACATATGTGAGACACTGAAGATCAGTCTGCCAATGACGTCCAACAGACAAGCAAAGCTAGACATTTCACAAAAATAACTAGTCAGGGCGGATGTTGTCTAAATGACTAGTCAACTGATCTATTTTAAGGAATCACTAAGTAATCTAGGGCTCTATGAAAAGTAGGTCAGTATACTTCATTCAAAACGCGATATGGGCTAGTGTCTGTGAGGCACATGTGACGCTCGTGGTGTTTTCAGCCTCTGCCGCCTCAATATATGAGTACATGAACACATAAACAATATCTGGAACTGCTTTGACAGTTACTACATGAGCATTTTTCCATAAAAAAAAAAAAAAAAAAAAAAAAAAAAAACTATCGTCATTAGAAACTTAAAAGGTCTTCACAGCAACCTGTCAAAATAAAGTTTGCTTTAACTTGAAGAAATTGTGACAGAAATATATTACTTATTGTAATGATAGTACTACTACTACTAATAAAATTATTATTAAAGCATTATTTTTTTTGAAGGAATATTTACTAGAAAAAAATATTTACCAGAGTTCATCTAGCAGAAAAATGTAAATACACAACACAATATTTCTGAAAAATAAATAAATAAATAAATAAAATAATGATTAAAAAAAAAAAAAAAATCAATTAAATTAAAGATGCTTTTAATTAATAAAATTTAATGAAACCATTAAAATTTTATACAGAAAATGAACGGAAATCACAGAATTTGGTAAAAATAAAACTTTAGATTTTAGAAAAAAATAAAAATGACAAAACTTTAGAATTTTAGAAAAATAAATAAAACATTTCACAGGGACTTAAAAACTGATTTTTTTGTTAAACTTTTTAATAAATTGCTATTAAACTGTTTAAGTGTCATGATTTCCATTCATTATACATATATTTTGATTAATAAAATGTTTATAATTTTAACCATTAAAACAGAATTGAGAAAAGAAGGAAAACACTTAATCCAGAAAAATTAAAACAGGAAAAAAAAAAAAAAAAAGAATTAAAAAAAATAAAAGAATTTGGGGGAAAGAAAACCTAATTTGGGAACAAATAAAATGGATTTCATAATAATCAGGTTTTGACATATGAGAGGAGAGCATATATACACTTTTTCTTAATAAATACATAACTAAATATTGTCCTTCAGCAAGGAGCATTAAAACAATCAAAAGTAAAGCCTTTCTAACATTACAAAAGGATTCTGTTTCAAACAAACACTCTTTTGAACTTTCCATTCAAAGTATCCTGAAAAAAATGCATCACGGTTTTTACAAAAATATTAGGCACAGCTTTTTTCAACAATGATAATAATAGAAATTGTATCTTGAGCAGAAACTCAGCATATTACAATGATTTCTGAAGGATCATGTGATACTGAAGACTGGAGTAATGATCCTGAAAATAGGCTTAAATTGTAATATTTCACAGTATTTTGTTTTACTGTATCTTTGAATGTAAATGAAGCCATGGTGAGCAAAAGAAACTTCAAAATATAGAAAAAAGAAAAGAGTGACACTTTCATAAAATCTGTAATTTTTTTTTAATGGCATCTTAAAAATGTTAAATAATGTAATTAAATAGTAAATATAATTCATTAAAAGCTTTAGTTCCTTATTTTACCATATTTTACTATGACTTGCACAGCATGCAGAGCTGTAATCTTGTCGACGGGTAGCGACTTTTAAGAACTCAAATACTGTATAAAATCCAATTTATCTACTGTAACATTTTCAGTCATCAAAATTCACATACTAATTTGTGTTATTTAGCAGTTTCAGTGACTCTACTATTGGGCCATACTGTATTCACACGTATATGCACGAGTACCAACCTATGGCAGAATTCCCAGATACAGTAGTGGGTTTAAATCAGACAGTGACCGTCAGTCACACTCACCCCCAATCTTGGCGTTGTAAGCGATGCCCACCGTGCAGTGAGAGTTGTTGGCAGACGCCGCTACTTCACCAGCGCACCTCGTGCCATGCCTGAACACAACACATCAGACGATAGTTAGTACTTAAACACACACACACACACATTCACTGACTGCATACACAAAGACTGGAGACCCTTACGCAAGCACAGACACTGCCGCTGACCTATTACACACACTTGCTACAGAAGGAACGCAGAAGTGGACAGGAAACACAGACAGAGAGAGAGAGAGAAACAGCTGGGCTGAAACTAAACATGTGCTTCCACAGCCAGCAGAGCTAAAACACAGCGGCTAAATATTTGAGATATTGAAGGAAAACATTTGAGCGGTTCCTCCGCTTCAGACGCAACGTGGATACATTCCTGACCCAAACTAAACCCACATAAATCTAATACAAATCATCCGCAAAAAACGCACTAAAACGCTCACTCAAGACAAAGACAGACAGATGGAGAGAGATTCGGCTGTGGAACCTCCAGCAGTGAACAGCTGCATAGAAAAACTCATGCTACCATGGTAACCACCATCTCCAATCTAAGCCATTTAAAAAAAGAAAACAAAAAGAAAAAGAGACAAAGATTGTAAAGATCCACAGCAGCAACAGATTCCGGGATGAGAGCAGGGTTCGGTCGCCATCGCAACCATAAACATTTACAAGGTCAAAAGGTCAAAAGGCCAGAGGAACTCCCAGGTGGTCCGTGGACCCGATCCCAATGCCAATGCAATGACTCCAGACTAAAACTATTCCAATGATTATCCAAAACTGAAACAGTTCATAGAAAATGAACGTACCATAAAATCCAAGAGGCTGACCACTTCAAGTCAACATTACTGTTCAAAATTTGGGGTTGGTAAGACGTCTATTCTTTTTTTAAACAAGTAACTGTTTTCTATTTAATCTCTGTAAGTAACATTTATCATCATCATCATCAATGTTGAAAAACAGTTTTAGAGGAGGTTCACTGATGCTTCAGAAGGAAACTCGACGCATTAAGCGCCGGGGGTGAAAACTTTTGAACAATGAAAATGTGTACATTCTTATTTTGCCTAAATATATATATTTTTTATTTAGTACCGCCTTTAAGAAGCTACAGAGGATACTGACATGTTTCCCAGAAGACAAAATAAGTTAAATTTACCCTGATCTTCGGTTTCAAAAAGTTTTCACCTCTTGCTCTTAATGCATCATGTTTCCTTCTGAAGCATCAGTAAGTGTTTGAACCTTCTGTAATAGTTGCATACGAGTCCCTCAGTTGTCCTCAGTGTAAAAATATGGATCTCAAAATCATACAGTCATTGTTGGAAAGGATTTAAATACACAAAAATGCTGGAAAACCAAAGAATTTGTGGGACGTGAAGGATTTTTCTGTAGAAAAGCGGGCAGTTTAACTGTTTAGGACAAACAAGGGACTTATGAACAACTATCACTAAACAAAAAAACAAGTTACAACATAGTTTTAAGAATTAAACGTATGTAAACTTTTCAACAGGGTCATTATTTTCTCTTGTGCACTTTTTAAGGTGCATTTAAACTGCATTTTGGAAGTTCAAACTTACAGGCACCATTGAAGTCCACTATATGGAGAACATTCCTGAAATGTTTTTACGATAGAAAAAAGAAAGACATGAACATCTTGAATGACAAGGGGGTGAGTATATTATCTGTAAATTTGGTTCTGAAAGTGAACTTTAAGGTGCCAACCAAGAATATAAGGAGACCCGGTTGAACTGTCTGTTCGTTCACACGCATCCTTTACCGCTTATCTCCACTGTTCAAAGCATGTGGCTTGTGAGTGACGTCACCTTCCAATACAAACGCCACATTGTATAGTCCCACCCCTGACAATGATCGACAGGTTTCTATGGCATCTAAAAATTCAAATGCTAAAGTAATTGCGGGTTCATGCACAAAGCAGACAGAGTTAAAAAGCAGATAATTAATATTATTAATTAAAATTGCTATTGAAATATGACAGGCTCATAACTGTTTTTCCACTTGAAATTTGGCAATCACTGTGCCTTTGCGAAAGGGAAAACGCAAACGGCAAGATTTGCTATTGTGTTTGGTTTGTGTTTCAATTTGTGTCCATATATGAAAAACACAATTGAAAATACAATTTACAATTCCTATTGAAAATTATCTGTGTGTTTGCGCATCACTGAAAGCAGTGCATTATAATAGAACAGTGATTAAACTGACTTGGTCATGTAAAATAAAGCAAAAAAAGAAAACGAAAAAGAAAAACTAATTATGAACAAGCAGTTTTAATGTGCAAAATATAAAATTAAAACAGTTGTACCCACTGTGGAAGCCACTGTAATTTTTTATGTTATTATGTCCTCTTATATACCACCTAAATATTCAACTAAAACTAGTGCTTGTTTTTTTGGTGCCTGTTTGTATTTTAATGCCTCTGCAGCTTCTTTGGCTATTTCCCATGGTGAAAACCACACTCAAGTTATTAAATTTAAAACAGAAACTAAGATATTTAAGAGAAAATAGTTTTTAATTAACTCAATTAAACAAATTCAAGGGTATAAATGGAATAAAATCATTTTCTCAGAGAAGTAAAAATATTAATCCAATACAATATGTTTGACAGACAACGAGTTCTTCCATGATGTACATATGGGAAGTATTTCCTCTTGACAGTCACTATGTAATATGCAGATGGTACAAGGCAATTTTTGCTTCACTAAGACCTGAAAAATAAAGCTGACATCAATTATTCAATCGCTTTTAAAAATGCAATTAGTGTTGTCATGTCAGACTGCAACAACTTATGAAATAGATCTTGCAGAGCTGGTAACATTAGCTTTCACATACTTGCGTAGAGAATGGTTTAGGGCTAAAAACAAGTGGCTGGTCATTTTAGAAGTCATTCAGACAGTCTTTTCCTGTCTACCTGACTATATGCCAATAGTCTCAACCCTGCTATGTGAGACTAAGTCACATCTGCTAGCAGAATACAGGTCAATGAGAAAACCAGAAACATAAACCACACCTGAACAGAACATTCCAGCATTTCAGCATTTCCAGAACCGCACAAGACACTGAAATGACTCCTACGTCTAAAAAAAACAAAACTGATAATCACATTATATGGAACAACAAACCCATACAGCATACAGAACAAACACCATCCACAGTCACAAACTCATGATGTTGTGCTGCACATTTGACATACAGCTTAAAGGTCAGACTGGGTCAATAAACTGCATTTCTACTGAAAGTCTAGTGCAAAGCCCATGTTCATCTGGGAGATATATGAACTTCCAATATTTACAGTACAGCCGCTCGGTCACTCAGAACGACCCCCGGCGGTGAAGCTCATGGTCAAAACCCACCGCAGGGAAATAAAGACTCACATTACACAAACTATCAGTGGTGGAACCAACACAAAACATTCCAGCACATAAAAGATCGACAGCTTGTGTAGGACAGTCGCCAAACGACAGGGGAGACTTTACTGAATCACTGAAACAAACCCAAAAAAAGTTGTGGTCAGAATTATTAGCACCCTTGGTAAATATGAGCTAACAAGGCTGTGAAAACAAATCTGCATGGTTTATACTTTTGATCTTTCACTCAAAAACTTCACAAAAACCTTTAATTGAAGCCAAACAATCAGAAGTGAAGCAAAAAACCCCACATGAAATAAATGTTTTTCTCCAATTCACATTATTAAGAGTAAAATTTCCATTTTTTTTAGCACATCACGGTGACAATGAATGTGAAACTGTCTTGGCATTACTTAAGGTAACACAAAGATGTGCAGTCAAACATTGCTAAGCTTCACAAATTAGAAAGTAGCTGTAAGAAAAGAACTAAAGCTTTGAAAATTCAATTTTCACCATCAGGGCAGTAATTAAAGGGACAGTTCACCCAAAAATTAAAATTACCCCATGATTTGCTCACCCTCAAGCCATTCTAGGTGTATATGACTTTCTTCTTTCAGACGAATACAGAGTTATATTAACAAATGTCCTGGCTCTTCCAAGCTTTATAATGGCAGTGAATGGGTGTTGAGACTTTGAAGTCCAATAAAGTGCATCCATCCATCATAAAAAGCATTCCACACAGTTCCAAGGGGTTAATAAAGGCCTTCTGAAGAAAAATATTCCATATTTAAAACTAAAGAATATGCACGCAAGAACCAATTTTTGTCTCGTCTTGACTTATATTGAAATCCTCCGACATTTTTCTTGGCCAATATTGATACCAATCCAACACCAACACAGTTTCTTTTTTTTTTTATTATTATTGTACAATTTCAATACTTCAAGGTGTGTTGACCTGATCACTCTAATGAACATAGACAACTTCATTATAAAAAAAAATAACAAACAAATACATAATCATAATCCATGACAAAAATACTTTCGTAAACTACGTTAGTGGATAATTCAGAAGTGATCGCTTCACGATTTTATCAGGATTCTTTGTTGGTTTTACTATTTTGCAAGTTGTCTGAGCAGTACAGCCATACTAATTTCCCTTTTTTAAAAACAAGTCCTTTCAAGGTAACAAAGTATAAAATAAAAAAAAAGAATGGCAGATATTTAGGACAAAATGAATGAAGATAAAAATCTTTAAAAAACAAAACACAAATAAAACAAACAGTGCTTTATTTTTCAGGTACAGATGGTGTATTTAAGCAGTAGCATTTAAGAAATTGAATTAACTAACATAAAAAGTAAAACACTATATACTTATACACATGGGCGGCATTTGACTCTTGATTCGGGGGGGCAAGAAAAAAAAAAAAGGGGGGGGAGGGTGGTGTTCGGGCCAATTTGCACATCATAGTTCAGACCCGGGACGGTCTTTGGGCCTGTTTTACGCTGCTTCTTATTTTTATTTTTTAGACATCCACCAAATATGGTGATGGAAAAATCCACACTGGTGGAAACAACACCAGACTTTACCTTTGCTTTCACTTTCAAGACCGGCTCGAAAGGCGTTTAGTGTCTCCGTCAGCGAGCGTGCCTTCAGCGCAGCTGGAACAGTTCCATTCAAGCGCACGCAATAGGCTAAAGCTTGCCGCAAAGCACTGGCAAAAGTTATTACATGAATGTGTCAGGGGGAAATAGTAAGGAGATTTTTTAATTATTCATTAATAAACTAGTGTTTTCTGAGTCAGTGTCGCAAGGATGAAGTTGCCGATCCTGACTCACCATCTCCTCTTTGGGATGCGCCTTTAGAGAGAAATGCATCTTTACAGATTACATAATGAAAGAGTTTATGTTTTCGATTTTGCTTTATTTCGTTAAGTTATAGTATATATGTATCATATCTGTGAGGTATGTATTCGCTGAGTTTTGGTTCATTTTTGTGTTGATATTGTGAGCGTACACAAATAAAAGTAGACCCTTTACAGTTTGGAATGATGCATTATTCTTACTTTTATCTGCAAAAATGACAGAATATTTAAAACGGTTTCCACTGAAAAAAAAAATGCAAGTGATCGCGCTGGCGCCTCCATACTCTGCAAAGCGGCTTTAGCTTGCACTCTCCGCACAAATGACTGGAAATGCGCTTAATAGCACACATTTATCTAGGTTTAACGTTTAAACTAACATTGTTTTATACTTTAACTGTTTTATATCTATAGTTATTTTATTTTAGGCAAGTCGTGATGATTTGAGAAGGCAAAATTGATCCAACAAACTATGATCAGTCTTCCACTGGCCACTTTCAGCATATAATCCATCATAAATATGCAGATGTCATCCCGAAACATTGCACCGTATAAAACGAACATTTCATACAAATTCTGAACGGATTATAGCTTAGTAAGTGCGCAAAGCTCACTCACTTTATTATGACGTAATAATACTCATCGATATCGACTGATATGAAAAAAATTACTGTGAAATTTTTTTTGCCCATATCGACCAGCCCTATTTCTTGAGGAAAACATTTTAGTAATGTTCTCCATATAGTGGACTTCAATGGTGCCCCAAAGTTTAAACTTCCAAAATGTAGTTAAATGCAGCTTCAAAAGGCTCTAAACAATCCCAGCCGAGGAAAAAGGGTCTTATCTAGCGAAACGATCTGTTATTTTCAAAACAAATCAACAATTTATATACTTTTTAATCTCAAACACTCATCTTGTCTAGCTCTGCGAAGCGCATGCATAGTCTGTGTAATCCAGGTCAACACAGTTAGTGTATGTCAACAAACTTGCGTCTTGCTTTCTTCTCCAAATTCAAAATGCTACATCGCTGGGATTGTTTAGAGCAGTTTGAAGCTGCATTTAAACTGCATTTTGGAAGTTTAAACTTGGAGGCACCATTAAAGTCCACTATATTGAGATAATTCCTGAATTTTTTCCTCAGGAAACACAATTTGTTATCAACTGAAGAAAGACAGACATGAACATCTTGGATGACAAGGGGCAGACTAAATTATCTGTAAAAAATTTTTCTGGAAGTGAACTTTTCCTTTCCTTTCCTTTTTTTTTCTCATCTCAGTTCATCGCGATCTCACGAGTTGTGTTATGCGCTTAGTTAGTCCTGAGATGATTCACGAGCGCAAAAGTGCACTAGAAAAAAAAAATGATCTGGCGCTTCCAGAGGTGAGTGAATTCTGACAAACTAAAACGCTTCTCATTGGCCATTGCGTTCAAGAAATCAGCAGATATGTCTGCATTCCTCAGTGCTGCAAAAACACGTTGCATAAACACATTGTATAGTTTATCAGACCTTCAGTTGCTTTTGCTTTCGTTTGAGGGTATTTAGCACCGTCTAGTACCTCCATACAACCCGGCCTGGGCATGGCAAGCCGCTCCAGTTGCAGTGATTAAAGTTCTTCAGTCAAGAGCAGTGGATGATTTTTCTCTTTTTGTTTTGTTGTTTTATTAAAATTAAAAGAATAGTTCACCCGAAAATAAAACATTTGGTCATCGGTCAATTCTGTCATAGTGTTTTATTTTTATACTAGGGCTGTCAACGATCTTATTTTGTGTTTAGCACAAAAAAAGAAATTAATATAGGTTTAGAACAACATGTACGTGAATAAATAATGACAGAATTATCATTTTGGGGAGAACTATCCCTTTAATGAAAAGCGGCAGCATGTTTAGTACTGTCGCTTTAAGAACTGCACGCATCTAATAAACAGGCACGCATCCGTTTTTCTCTCAATTGTTTACTTTCACTTTAGACATAAGCAACTGTGTTTATATGCAAACCTTGTGTGTTTTGACAGTATTATCAGACATCATACATACTTTAGTTCAGTAACTAGGAGCTATTTGACAGGATTTTAATGTGCACACACTTCAGGTGTACTCACACTGGAACAGCACGCACATGAAATGTTTAACTGGAGGACTTTAAAGGAAAAACGTACTTCTGTGATTGTGAATAAGTGCAGTGTCCCTCTACCACTGAGTTAACACTGATCAACGCACCCTAGTGTTTTGTTTTGCTTTCTGCACTTCCACTTCACCACTTTTCATCAGAAATTACACTTACGTCCTATGTCATCTGCTGGAACGCCACTCTCTTGTGAATGCACATAAGACAGAGGAAGCTAGAAATTAGAGTTTATAGAGTTTTAAATATGGATATTTGTCTTACACAAATGCATTGATTCACTTCAGAAGGCCTTTATTAACTTCCGGAAGCTGTGTGGAGCACTTTTTATGATGGATGGATGCCCTTTACTGGACTTCAAACTCTCAACACCCATTCACTGCCATTATAAAGCTTGAAAGAGCCGGGACATTTTTTAATATAACTCTGACTGTATTTGTCTGAAAGAAGAAAGTCATATACACCTAGGATGGCTTGAGGATGAGTAAATCATGGGGTAATTTTCATTTTTGGGTGTACTGTCTGTTTAAGAAGTTTGATTCAACAGGAAATGTTACAAATCTGCCTGGAAGAGGACATGTGTCTGTACTGTCCTAATGCACAATGAGGAGGAGTGTTTTAGTGGCCAAATACTCTCTAAGGATCACAGCTGGAGAACTGCAGAAATTAACTGAATCTTGGAGTCAGAGAGCCTCAGAAAAGTTATCAAACTACATCACCACACGTTTTTGGGAGGGTTTCAAAAAAATCCTCTGCTCTCATTCAAAAAGGACTGAATTCTATAGCCAGATGAAACTAAAAAAAGTGAGCTTTTTGGCATACATGTGATGGGCTGAAAGGCATTAATGTAGTTCACTTCCAGAACAAAAATTTACAGATAATGTACTCACCCCTTTGTCATTCAAGATGTTCATGTCTGTGTTTCTTCAGTCATAAAGAAATAATGTTTCTTCATAGGGCTGAGCGATAATTCGATAACGATAATTATCGCGATATAATTTTCCTCGATAAAACGATATGAAGAGTTCGATAAATGTTCAATATAATTTTTATGTGCCAAAAGCGGAACTAAACAGTGCTCATTTGAATCGCGCCTCACGGACAGTTTAACCACTCGGACCAAAGTTCAAAACGCACTCAAACCTAGCATGTTCAGCTGCCGCACGCCTACATTTGAAATAACGAACTTGAGCGCGCAAAAGACGCGATATGCGAATGGCTCCGTCACGCGAGTACTAAGCAGCGCTGTGAGATCCAGTGTGAAACACTTGAATTCAGCAATGAACACAAAAGACTCTGTGATTCAAACTAGTTAAAAGCTGTGTGCAACGAGACAGTCAGAAGGCTTTTCAATCTACACATCGCCATCATTTACCATGGATTTACTGTAGTAACACTCACTGCACCATGGTATTGTGGCAGCAATGTGGGATATTCACATTGAATTTTATTACAGAAGTAATGGTATATAATTATAGTATGTGTGTATTTGTGATCAAGCTATAGCATGTGTGTATTTATACTGAATGTTTTTAGACTACTGTTTTTCATACAAATACGCTATCTATAAAACCATGTAGTTATATTTTTTTATTTATATGTGGTTTTAAATGTATGCTTGCTACTATGGGAGACCAATGCTTAATTAAAAAAAAAAAAAATGGGTCAGAATAAATGTAACCATATAAAACTGAGGTTGCTACAATTTTTACAGCTGTTACTGATTGATAATGAACAAAAATTTACCTCCGCATCTGCTCAGAGACAAAAAAAATAGATATTATTATTATTATCATTAGCATTATCAGACAACCCAAACTTGTTTCTTGATTTAAAACAATATAACTCATTAGAAACATGCAGAAATTAATTTTTCTATTTCAGATAATTATTTTGTTAAGGAAAATTAATGGTCTGGTTTCTACAACTTCCACTTTGGAGAAAAATCTGTCTTTAAACTTGAAAGAAAAAGATTTGACATTCATGGTGATAATTATTGATATCGACTGATATGAAAAAAATTACTGTGAAATTTTTTTTGCCCATATCGACCAGCCCTATTTCTTGAGGAAAACATTTTAGTAATGTTCTCCATATAGTGGACTTCAATGGTGCCCCAAAGTTTAAACTTCCAAAATGTAGTTAAATGCAGCTTCAAAAGGCTCTAAACAATCCCAGCCGAGGAAAAAGGGTCTTATCTAGCGAAACGATCTGTTATTTTCAAAACAAATCAACAATTTATATACTTTTTAATCTCAAACACTCATCTTGTCTAGCTCTGCGAAGCGCATGCACAGTCTGTGTAATCCGGGTCAACACAGTTAGTGTATGTCAACAAACTTGCGTCTTGCTTTCTTCTCCAAATTCAAAATGCTACATCGCTGGGATTGTTTAGAGCAGTTTGAAGCTGCATTTAAACTGCATTTTGGAAGTTTAAACTTGGAGGCACCATTAAAGTCCACTATATTGAGATAATTCCTGAAAGTTTTCCTCAGGAAACACAATTTGTTATCAACTGAAGAAAGACAGACATGAACATCTTGGATGACAAGGGGGAGACTAAATTATCTGTAAAAAATTTTCTGGAAGTGAACTTTTCCTTTAAATACATTGCTGTATCTTGCATCCCACTGGAGGTCCTGGACATCTAGCAAACAGCAACAGATTAAAAAAACAAATAAATAAATCAAAAGCTTCTGCAATGGCCATCCCAGTTCCTTGACCTGAATCGAGAATTATGAGCAGGAAATTATATGCTACAAAAAAGTAGGATATGCCCAATTTAAAGGTGTTAACTGCCACATAGTTGTCTATACTTCCTTTATGGGGTGAGAACTTTTGAACTTTCTGCTCTCAAGCCTCACAGAGACAGAAGAAGCCAGGACAGGAGGAGGATGGTATTCTATACAGCGTGTCTATACATGCAGACCTAAACCTCCCTCTCCGTCTCCACCGCACACTTCCTCCTGAAAACAGTGACAGCGTCAAACACTCCCCTTTTCCTCGGGCCACGGAAATACTTCTAATGGGGCTCCTGAAAGTGTAAATTAAGAGGGGGAAACAGTGCTCACGACAGCAAAATGCCATGCGTACGTGCACTCACTCAAAGGGGGTTTGTGGAGCATTTAGAGGCGTCTGGTACAGGCAAGGCAAGAATCACTAATACTATTGCTCATTCTTAACGATAAGGATTACGTTTTCTGCACTTAACTCCCGCACCATTCAAGCTACAGACATGAATCATACCTCAAATCGTGCAGATTGAGGAGAGGTGTGCTACCACTATTGTAAAATAATAATACAGTGGGGAAAATCTTATAGACAATGGAAAAAGGACAGAGATTTTACCATTTAATTAAAAAAGTGATTTCTTTACAGTATGATAATGAGAATTGGTAGATGCCTTTTTGTCATAAAAAGGGTCCTAAATAAAGTAACATTTTATTTACACAAAAACAGGGTTAATATTGTTAACTAAAACTAAAATTATCAAAAAATAAAAGGCTGAATTTAAAAGCTGAATTAAATTCAATTAAATTATTAGATGAAACATAAAATGAGAGAAATGAGAAATGTTGCCTCTGCAACTAGCCTAAATAAGTTGAAGCTAACTAACTGAAAATAACTAAACCTAAACCAAACTTACAAGGCAAATTAAACCTCATATCAAAACTCAAATAAAAATGGAAATTACTTGAAACTAAAATTATCAGAAAATAAAAGGCTGAATTTAAAAGCTAAAAATGTAAATTAAATAATTAAATGAAACATTTAAAATGAAATTAAATGAGAAATGTTGCCTCTGCAATAAACCGTAATAGCTATATTTAAAAACGAAACTCAAATAAAATCAGCAATTCAAAAGGCTGAATTCAAAAGGTGAAATGAAATTAAATTAAATTAAATTAAATTAATATTAGATGAAACTTATATAATGAACAAAAATGAGAAATGTTACCTCTGCACCTAGCCTACATAAGTCGAAGCTAAAACTAACTAAAAATAACCAAACCTAAACTAAACTTACAAGACAAATTATCAAAACTCAAATAAGAATGGTAATTACTTAAAACTAAGATTATCAAAAAATAAGAAAGACTGAATTTAAAAGGGGAAATTAAATTAAATTAAATTAAATTAAATTAAATTAAATTAAATAAAATTAAATAAATAATATAATATAATATAATATACGCTGAAGTTAAAACAAACTGAAATTAACTAAAACTGAACCAAACCTACAAGAAAAATTAAACCGTAATAGCAATTTTTCAAAACAAAACTCAATAAAAATGGCAATTACTTAAAACTAAAATTATCAAAAAGGCTTAATTTAAAAGCTGAAATTAAATTATAAAATAAAATAAAATAAAATAAAATTTAAAGGCAATTACTTAAAACTAAAACAATGAAAATCTGCATTCAAAAACTAAAATAAAATATTAATATTAGATGAAAAAGATTTATCATTTTAACTAACTGAAATATAAAAATCAAAATATTAACAGAAACTATAATAGTTTATAAATAACATTACGCATATGCAATACATAATTCCTTTGTTTTGATTTGAGGATAAAATGTGACCAGTTTATGAAAACTCACTTTAAAATATAGCACATCAGCCAAGATTTTACAATAATTGTGTGCTGCTTTTTGTCTTCTCATATTTTGAAAGCTATCCGTTGCAGCAGACAGCTTTGTGAAGATTCTTGAAAATTTCTCCTTTTGCGTTCCACGAAAGAAAGAAAATCATAAACATCTGGAATGGCATGAGCATGAGTAAACGATTGGGTCATTTTAGGTCATTTTGGGTTGCAATACTCCATGAAGAGAGCAGATGAGGTTCAGTTTTCACTCATCAGTTGCAGAATTGCATTGCTCTGGAGCTCCAAGAAGAAACGGCCACGGCAGAGGATCAGAGCCCGGGCCAAGCTTTCAGTCTGAACGGTCCAAGAAAGCTGCAGAGCCATCTGGCACAGGCTCACACACACTGGCAGAGTGGCAGCCACAAAAACACATGGGGGCTTCCACCCACTCACCAAACACACCCATATATACACACAACAAACCAAATATCAACATTCACCAAACGTTTCCAAATACATACTGATTTCGTGCCAACATAATCTCTCACAGAAAGCTAATTCCAAAAATCTCTTTTTGGCACACAAACACGCCAAATACACTTACTTCTACACACGCCGATCACGAGCCAAGCTTCATATTTACTCACACACCTAAGAAACCCTCAAATGCACAGAAAGCAAACTCCAAAAACCCACATTCACCAAACAAACATGCCAAATACTCTTACTAGCGCACAGATCACAAGCCAAATACCCACATTCACACACACCACAGAGAGGACTGTATAAACAAAGCCTTTCCAGGTTTTTAATGACCTGATATGCTCGAAGAATTGAGCGTGTGCGTGCGTAATGAACTTCACTCTTACTTGTTCTCATTACTGGCATCATATCGAGGCATGGGATCCATGTCATTACCGTTCACATCATAACTGGCCTCGTTATCCTGCAAACAGATCAAAAGGAAGAAACAGACACATGAGATCGTGGTCACATGTGGATTTGTCCGTCCATTACGTGAATGTGCCAGTTAGGACGCTTAAAGGGAGAGTTCACCCAAAAATGAAAATTACCCCATGATTTAATCACCCTCAAGCCATCCTAGCCAGAGCTCTACGCTTACTTTTCTTTTTAGGAGCACAGTCAAAATTGTAGAAGCACCTTCTAATCAATAATCAAAAAATCTAATCAAAAATGAGCCTTCCCATTACAAGATGATATTTGACTCCGTAAGGTGATTTACAGGGGAATTTTGTTTTTACCTTTGTAATGGCATTTTTCAAACTTTATTAAAAGTATGTCATCTTTCAAGTAAATTTTTTTATTATTATATTTAAGCTTAAATGTCTAATTAAAACAACAGATTAAAAACAGGTAGAATAAGAATTAGTTAATTAATAAAATTAATTTGTACTACAGAGGTGGCATGGAAGAACTCAAAAGTGGCTTGTAGGTGTATTTTCATATGTTTAATGAGGCTCAGAGGTGGCATGAGTGCAATCAAATTCATAAATTCATGTTGAGATTTTGAAAACAGAAAATTTAATTAACTGAAAAGATACTTTAAAAATTAAACTAAAACTGCCAGTAGGTGGTGGCAAGTCACTGATTTAATTACTGAATCATTCATTCATTTGATTCGTTCGAATGGCTGATTCATTCAGGAATAAAGCAAGTGACTGTCTTAATGAATGTGAAATTGAATCATTGACTCACTAGATTTGTTTAAAAATGCACGTTCATTCAAACGAAACAGCGCTGTGTTCGAATGGGGATGTGCAGCGGCTCAGTTGTGACTTGTTTCAGACTATTTTTGAGAATGAAACAGAGCAAAATCAGGCAATAGTGTTATAGTCAGACAATGTAAGTCACTTAATATTAACTTATTGTTAATTGAACCGTTGTATTAAATCATTGTCACATTTACAAACTCCCTTAAAAATTATTACAATCTGTCACTCATCTTAGTTCTTCGAAATCTCCCCTTAGCGCAAACACAAATATGCTGATTGGGTCAGTCGCACTGGTGCTCCTAAATATTTTTTTTTTCATAGTCGCACGTAGTAGTTTTCAGTCACAAATGCGACTGAAATGGTCGTGCTGTAGAGCCCTTCTAGGTGTATATGACTTTCTTCTTTCAGTACAATACAATCTGAGTCATATTAAAAAATGTCCTGGCTCTTCCAAGCTTTATAATGCCAGTAAATAGCTGTTGAGATTACGAAGTCCAATAAAGTGCATCTATGCATCATAAAAGTGCTCTACACACCTCTGTGAGGTTGATAAAGGCCTTCTGAATTGAATAGAAGAAAACTATCCATATTAAAAACTTTATAAACCATAATCTCCAGCTTCCGCTAACTGTTATATGAACATTCACAAGAGAGTTGTGTTCCAGTGAATGACACTGGACGTAGGCGAACGCGGAAGCACAGAGAAGAGAGCAAAACAAAACACAAGTCATAAATTAGAAGTATAAAACAAGGATTTGTAAAGAAAAACGTCAGAGGATTTTAATATAAGGCCTAGAGGATACTGGTTTTCCTTCACTGTAAACAAAACTTGGTTCTCACGAGACTAGCATATTCTTACAGAAGCTTACAAAACAAGAACAAAACAGAAGCTTTTTTTACACAAACACATTCATTTGCTTCAGAAGTGCTTTATTAACACCCTGGAGCTGTGTGAAGTACTTTTTATGATTGATAAAGGGCAGTTTCTTAGGCTTCAAAATCTCAACAGCCATTCACTGCCATTATAAAGCTTGGAAGAGCCAGGACATTTTTTAATAGAACTCTGATTGTATTCATCTTTTGGACTTGTGAACAGTTGAATTTGGAGTAAAGGGGAAATGTAATTTCAGGACAGAGCTTATATAAACACAAAAACATCAGCCAATATACAAACAGCCTCAGCCCTGGTGCTCTGGTTTTGTTCACTTGCTTTGATCCAAGACCTAGTTTTAGTTTATTAAGGCAACATGGGTGTGCTCAAATATTATAAAAGGTACCAAAGGTGGTCTTATTATTGGAAGACACCAATATTAACGTCATTGAATTTTTGTCAGAGTTCATTGCTGTCAGCTGTTTGTGGATTCCATTAAAATGAATGACAAGGGTGTAAACTATATCCTACTTGCCCTATGATTTTCCTATTGATGCGGAAAAAACAGACAGAATCACGGAATCCAGTCATAAAAACGGAATTTACTTATTATTGCGGAATGTCACGGAATTTGTCAAAGTTTAAATGAATTAAGTAGGTCATTACACTTTAATCAAACCGCAATATGGACTAGTATCTGTAAATATTATGCCGCAAAAATACCATTTAAATGTGAATCCTGCATGTTCTGCATGTCTCTGTTTTAATGAATGGAGCAGGCGAGCGGTTTTGTTTACTACACACACTGAAGCGCGTGACGCTCGCGGTGATTTCAGCGTCTGTCGTCTCACTAAATGAAGACATAAATACATGAACGTATCTGCTGAGAGTCACTTCATTAGCATTTGACCGTTCCATTTTAGGAAAACCAGCGTTATATCACACACACAGAAATAAAGGTAGACACGGCGACCTGTCAAAATAAAAGTCTGGTTTAACTTGAAGGCATAGTGCCAGATATATATTACTATTATTACTACTACTACTAAAATTAATCAAACATTATTTTTTAGGGTATAATCACACAACATTTCTTCCATGTTTTAATTTTAATAGTAAATTCCCCTTTGTTTGCCAAAAAAAGCTTAATTTTCAATAATTAAAAGATAAATGACATTAATGTTTCAAATGATAACCAGAACATTTTAAACAAACAAAAAAAAAAAAAAACAAAAAAAAAAAAAAAAAAAAAAAAACTTTCATTTAAGAATAAATTTGAATATATGAAGTATTCAAATTCAAATATTCAAATAATCAGACATGCTAAAACACAGAATTTGATAACAAAAAAACATATGGTTAGAAAAAATAAAACATTTCATAGGGCCCTAAACATGTCATTTTTGTTAATCCTTTATTAAACTGATGTGAAATTGTATAAGTTTCATGATTTTAATTAATTAGACATGCTCTTTGATTAATAAAATTTAAATTTAACCATTAAAAAGGAGTTGAAAAAAATTAAAACGGGAAAAAACGGAATACAGAAAAATTAAAACGGAAAAAAAGGAATTTGGAAAAAAATAAAATGGAATTTGGGAAAAAATAAAACGGATTTCATAGGGCCCCATAAATTGCCTGTGACTTCTCCTATAAAACAGGTGCAAACTCCAAAAATAAATGAATCCAAAATGAATGTTTGATGCCAAACATGTGGAAAATTAGCTGATATTCTCTTCATTCATTAAAAGATAAGCTGTTTTCCCACAAAAGTAGTTTATTCAGCGTAGTGAAGCGTCACCTCCACTGACATTCATTCAAGAAAATCAGCCTCTGATCTCCTTCCCTGTGTACTAGAGCGTTACGCTCTTTTTTTTTTTTTTTTTTTTTTTTTTTTTTTTGCTAACCTCCTTGGAAGCTTGCCTTAATGCAGCTTTGATCATACTGATAACTTGTTTTAGCCAAGCTCTAAGGCAGTATCACATATATTGCAGAATACACTGCATCAAGCTCAATGAGGAAAAATTCAAGATTTCAGATGAGACGAGAGAAAATACTCAGAATAATTCAGTATGCAATATGTGTTTTTATGCTTTAGAGTAATGTGACATCATCTTAGCATCATGTTAATACTAACTCAATGGATGTCCTTTTCATTTCTAAGGATCTCAGAAGTCTTCATAGTAGGTTAAACCTTTTTTGTGGTCAATGAAAACTACATTAAATATAATTTTTACATTCCCATCTTTACGAACAGCAAAAGAGACCAGAAGCATTACTTTTCTTAAATTTAAGAAGATAATAAAACACAAAGTATAGTAAATGTATGTTTTTTTTTAAATCACCTAAGAAACGTACAATGGTGTCTTAGTGCCAAAAAAACCCCCCAAAACTAAGATTACAAGATTAAAGTTGTAATATTTCGAGAATAAAGTCTAAATAACGAGAATAAAGTTGAAATATTATGAGAATAAAGTTGAAATACTACAAGAATAAAGTTTAAATAATTCAAGAAAAAAGTTGAAATGTTTCAAAAATTAAATTGTAGAAATTAAAGTTACAATATTTTAAGAGTATAGCCTATATTGCGCATGCATATGGCCCAGATTGGGAGCACCGGGAGAAGTTGACGGGCCACCGGAATTTATTTGGATATCGCTACATCTGAGCGGCCGCATCATCTTACTGGGATGAGGAAGAGTCAATTTTAAGCACTCACGGAAACAGCTTACTATCAAGAATATGATATTTATTAACAGACTGAACAGGAACAACTTTTTTTCTTAACATCAGCTCACACACTCAATCGACATTCCTTCGGGGGGTGCCGTAGCTCTCTTATTTAACCCTTTTTATTACCACAAATATATGTGAGATTATTAGCAGAAATCATACCATGTGTTATACTTCAACTGCATTCGTTATTTGTAGTGCGCCAGCCCCCCCAATAGCAATAAACTTTGTGCTTTTGGTACTTTAAATATAAAACAAAGTCTCAGCTTTCAACAGCATTTTTATAGCAAAATACAAACTATGTGTCTTACAATAATATGTTTTTCAAGCTCAAGCTAATGTGACGTGACAGATTGCTGTATTCATGTGAATCAGTTCATTAAATTTTACTGTTTTCTTCATAATCGCAATAATTTTGTGTTTTGTTGCTTTTAATGTAACCCAGCTCAGCTTTTAAATTCTGTCAATTCTATCACAAAACACAAATTATAAATGTGTTTATTTCAAGTTTACAGCAAGATATAAAAGTGGAGGAACATCAGAAGGCATGAAAAAAAAAAAAAAAAAAAAAAAAAAACAGTACAGCCTAATTTAATGAAACGAATGTCTCATTATTGTAATCAGACAGATGATTGACTTACATGCCACTTAAACGAAGCAAATACAGTCACACCACATAAAAGAAAATGTGAAAAACACATTACTGTAAAACATTGTTTGATTTTGCTATAAAACTGACAGATATTGTAAAATGAGGCTTTGAAATATCTCTCAGTGCTCCCAAACCAGGCCATCTGCGTGTGCAATAGGCTACAATATACTGTCAAAATATTATAACTTTAATCCTGTAATTGCTATGAATTTTTGGAATTTCAACTTTATTCTCAAAACACTTCGACTTTCCAACCTTCGCACAATTTTAGACTTTATTCTCATAATTTTTACTTTATTCTTAAAATATTTTGACTTCATTCTCATAGCATTTCGACTTTATTCTCAAAATATTATGAATTTAATCTTGTAATCTTACATTTTTTTGTTATTTTTTAATGTAGCACTAAAACTGTGTCGTAGAAATGCAATTGTAAAGCAGTGCATTGGACTACAAAAACATTTTTTTTTGAAAAACAATGCAATGTGCTCAACCCGACCTACCATTTCTATTGCAACAATTTTTTTTATATTTTAGAATGTAGAGTTTTACTAGGGCTTTAATCGACAAGTAAACTGAAAGCGAAATTCAGAACCTCTAACTGACGTATTTTTTCCATGTCGGTTATTTCATTTTTTTAATCCTGTTAATACTTTCCCACTACAAGTGTAGTCAGACATGTGCGACCTTTGTGCTCACATCTTTTGCAGCATCTCGTGAATGGCGCATTTAGATGCTATGTCAAGAATTTAAAAATTTAAACATATCAATGTCAGTTCCAAAACAGTGGACCAATGAGACTACCACGGAGTCGGTTTTTGTTTAAAGTAGCAGGTTGGCATGGCAACTTTTGTATTTGAAGGCAACATGGCGGAGTAGACATTCTGTGCTGCGCTTTTTTAAAAAACATTCCTGATTACGTGTTCTGTGTGAATGGCCAGTATGACCCTAGAGGAAATATTTGAGCATATAGAGTGACAAGACAAGATCGCTGAGAGGCAGATCACATGCAACAGCTAGTGTGCGTCAGACTGACATCTATAACTATGAGAGCAAAAAACAAAATAAAATAAAATAAAATAAAATAAATAATCATTCATTAATTGTAATCGTGGTAAAATGTTCAATTAATCAAGATTTTGATTTAAGGTCATATCATCCAATCCTAAGTTTTACACAAATTTTGACATGTAATTTTTGACAAATTTTTGAAAAATGTAACTACTATTAAGTATTTAATGCAAAGTTTGCAGTATGCAAGAATTACATTCTAAAAAAACAGTCATACACAGAGACACACTTACATAGTTCTGTATGAGATCTGGGTGGTTCCTCTCGATGCCGTCATCCAGAATGGTAACCACCACATCCTTCCCCGTATAGCCTCTCTTCCACGCGCCCACGATATTCATGTCTGACTGACAGTTATGGATATTATCATTACAGTGCTGCAAAGACAGAGACAAAAGAGGGCATGAAAATCTATTTAGGTGAAGAGTAACATACTGTAATGCTCACATTTCTGTTCAAAAGTTGCTGCTGTTGCAAACTAACACTTTTATTGAGCAAGGACGAATTAAATTGTTCAAAAGTAAGAGCAAAGACATTAATAGTGTTACAAAATATTTAAAATGCAAAGAAATGCAGTTCTTTTAAACTCTATAGTCAACAAATGATCCTGAAAAAGCCATTTTCAATACTGATAATGATAATAAATGTTTCTTGAGCAACAAATCAGCATATTAGAATAATTTCACAGAATCACAGAAATAAATTACATTTTTAAGAAAACATTCAAATATAAAACACTTCTTTTAAATTACAAAAATATTTCACAATTTTACTACATTTTTGATCAAATAAATACAGCTTTGGTGAACATAAGAGACTTCTTTCAAAACCCCCAAACCTTTGAACGGAAATGTACATGGAAGCATTTTTTGGTTTGCAAATGCAAAGAAAATTTGGGTCTTCTGGTTATTATATAAAAAAATGACTCAGATAGAGAAAAGGGTGGATTCGATCCCACATCTCCCACGTTTACCACAGCGCAATGTGTCTGCAACATGCACGCTAAACCCAAGGCCACAGCCATAGTAAAATCTGCCTATTTTTGGTGCTTTAAACTCCCAAGCACATGGTGACAAGCTAACATTATTTTTAGAACATATCTTTGTAAATGACTGCATCTTTCCTCATGCATCTCAAACACTGTTATTACATGTGTCACACGGAACCAAATGTACAGTTTCACTGGGCCTAGAGTTGGAATTAGACCCCATCCTGGAAAGTCAAGTTTATTTGCTCCCAAAGTACAACTCGCAGGTCAACAAGAGAAACCTGAGCCAAATGGACGCATTCAGGTCAAAGTATTAATGTTATCTGAGCCATATTAACCATTGACAGAGCTGTAACAACCCATTAGAGAACAAGCGCTTAGTTCACTCTCGCCGTTTCGGCGAAGCTATAAATACGGCCGTAGACAGAAAGTGATGACAACAATTGCTATGTGTGCTATGACTCAAGGTTTCAGCCGCAGCCAAAGTGCAACCTTTCGGGCAAATCTGAATAGCTGTTTACCACGTAAAAAAAAAAAAAAGCGCAAGGATGTCTTCACATTCCCTACGTGCTGATGTACCACACCATAGACTCTCGTGAGCCGAGGAACATGACAGCTATGAAAACAAGAGCCTGTTTGTACAATTACCTCACAGAAAATGTCGTTATGTTAGAGCCTACAAAAGTTCAACGCATCTCTCTGGGTGGTTTTCACATGTAGAAACTCGGCTAATCTAGAGTGACAGGCAGCGTTTCCTTTGAGCGAAATTTAAACTGACAAATTGGTTTAAGTTAAAAACACCAAAGTTTTACTAGCTGCCATTGCGTTTTAGTGTAAAGACGTTTTGAAAAGCAGGAAATTGGCTTGGTTTTACATTTAACTAACACAACATGATGCACTGTCTTTAATGAATGCATTCGCAATGCACTTCAACTCAATTATGGGCTGTACTGCTGACTTAAAGAGAATATTCAGCTGCAAATAACATGTGACGTGACTTGATTTTATTTGAATCTGAGGTTAGTCTATGATGTCATTGAATAATAATATCATCATATCTCAAAGTTTCTTCCTTGCTGATATCACCTTTCCATTGATCACTGTAGGATTGATAAGGGGCAAAGGATAATATGCACTGTGAAAAATGGTTTACAAATAAATTGAACAAAACAATTCTCCATTGTCTATGTGCTTTTTCTAACATTAGCAAAAAAAGTTGTTTCTGAGAAAGTAAATACATTTTGATGACAGAATACAAACATGACTTTTTAGTTTCAGAATAAGATGTGCTTGATGATTCATTCACTGTTAGACCTTGGTTAAGGACTCAAGAGTTGAACAACTCTATAACGCCCCATTTTTTTTTTGCAGTAAAGTAGAGAATGACGTAAACCATTTTTAATGATAGAAACTCACAAGAATAATGCACAGCATGGTAACTATGAATACTCACTATGTACCACATACTGCTCCATTTAGCATCATTGAAGTAAATGGAACTGGACTGGGCCATACTGGACTGTACAGGACCAGGATATGAGGGTTTAATAATATAATCTCGCTTTGTTCTCCTCTTCACGACCTGCTGTTGCACCCACTCCACCTGAGACAGAATGAGAAGAGATCCTTTAGGAACTGGCAAACACCAACATCTTTTCATGACATTCATTTTCTTTAACATTCGTCTGTTTAAATGAATGATGGCTCATTTTTTATTTATAAAAATCAGCATGAATTAAAGGCATAAACACTATGATGTAAACAGACTGTGCACTTTCCAAACCCGTAAGACCTTCATTCACCTGTGGCACACAAATTATGATTCTTTTATGAAATCTGAGAGCTTTCTGACCCTGTACAGACAGCAACACAACTGAAACGTTCAAGGCCCAGAAAGGTAGTAAGGACATTGTTAAAACAGTCCATGTGACATCAGTGGTTCATCCGTAATTTCATGAAGCTACAAAATTACTTTTTGTGTGCGAAGAAAAGAAACATAATGAAAAATAAAAATCTTTGTAGCTTCATAAAATTAAGGTTGACGTCACATGGACTATTTAACAATGTCCTTACTTCCGTTCTGGGCCTTAAACATGGTAGTTGTGTTGCTGTCTATGCAGGGTCAGAAAGCTCTTGGATTTCATCAAAAAACGTAATTTAAACTTAATTTGTGTTCTGAAGATGAACAAAGATCTTACATGTTTGGAAGCACATCAGTGTGAGTAATTAATAACAAAATTTTCATTTTAGGTGAACTGTCCCTTTAAGTATCTTTCCCTTAGTTATACAATAATGAGAATGATGCCAATGAATTTCTTGGGAATTTTTGAGAAGTATGCTTAATTATGAAGAAAGTCCTGTCACAATGCAAAATTTTGTAATAATATATATTGCTAACTTTCCTCAGGCACAGTATCACACCTTAATATTTTCTTTTTAACGTTGTGAAATACACATGTATAGACAGGCTTCATTCATGTAGTTCGCAAACATGCTTGACTTAAATTATATGGCTAAAAAAAAAAAAAAAAAAAAATCATGAATTTATCATTTCATTTTAGGGCTGCAACGATTCCTCGATTCTATTCGAGTATTTAACTTTTAACAATCCTGTCGAGTAATCAGCAAAATACCGAAAGTGGCGCGTTCCACATATTAAACCCTTTTTTAAAATTTATAAAGCATAATGCTATTAAGAATTCAAAAATGCCATGATTCAATTAAATTAATATATGCGATGCAGATTTAATATATGTGCTTTAAATAATAAATGCGTGGAAGTCCATTCACAGTAAACGCTGCTACACAAACTGTTATTATTTACATGTGTGGAGCGTCTCAAACTCCATTTCTGCATGCTGTTGTGAGTTTGAGTTTATTATAATGTTCATCTGGGAACGCAACGTGCGATATCGAGTTTTCAAAATAAAAGTTTAAACTCTGACTCTGAGTTTACACGTTTTGATGTCCACATATTCGAGAAATTACAGTGGCTTTAGCTTTTAGTGGCTGTATTATAAATAAACGGCCAAATATTAAAGATTAAGCAGACATTTGAATTAAATGTTGTTGAGTCAATATTAAACAAGGATTAGATCGCGCTGTAAAGTTTAAAAACAATCGTAGGGCCGTTGGCCCCTCTGTAGTAATTTGTTATAATGAAGAATGTACATTAGCTCTATTGTTTATAATGCATTATGTATTTTAACAGTTTTGTTCAATAAAACCATATTATTACTTGCTTTTGATACTTTATTTGAACTAATTATTATTGCCTCATTGCAATTATATATGTATTTTAAGTCATTTTAAAGGCAATTGTTCACTTAGGTCTATTTTTATTACTAAAAAAAATAATTATAATTATCCGATTACTTGATTAATCGTCGGAATAAATGAATAATTGGAATAATTATTATTTATTAACCCTCATGTCTTTTCAAATCTGTGTTTTTCTGTCCTCCTCCAAATAAAAAATGCAAACGGTTATGAGACGCCAGTGATTTTCGGCGTCACTGATGACAAACTTAAAAAGTCACTTCTTGAGATGCCAGATTTCTAAATATACCAGTGTGAATGCGATTTCAAAGCTAAAGGTGGTTTAAAGGTGCTTTTTGTCATTTAGCTGAAAGGAATAGAGCAGCGTGAGCATTCTGCTAAGTATTTTCTTTTTTGTTCCACCGAAGAATGACAATCAAATGTGTTATGAATGACACAGTGATTAAAAGATGACATCATTTTAATTTTTTGGCTAAACAAAACACAACACAGAACAACACCTTGAGGTTTGCACCATGTTAACCCAACCTCCTTTTCAAGATTATTGACGAATACACAAAGCGTTGTTCACGAACAGAACAGTTTACTTGCTTTGCGTTGCGCAACAGTTGTTTTGAATACACTGCGAGTTCTAGTCATCGATGAGCAAGATCAGGAGTCCATATAGACCATAGAACACACAGGTGTGGGGTTGTCATAGTGACAGCCTGACCTTTGGCTCCATGGAGATGAAGCTGTGTGTGCCTCTGCTGAAAAGCGTCGACCTTTTTATCGTCCGGCTGTGGAAGAAATGGTAGTAGTCCTTCAGATCACCAATCTATGGGAACGACACACAGAGCTGTCATTTAAGCCATTGCAACATCAACATTTCTACATTATATAAGCACATCGCAAAATAACAGGTTGCAAAACGAGAACCCAAACATGTTGTCATAGCACGCAACCATAAAAAGCATATCAGGGCATGGACGTCTAATATGTAACAATATTGGTATGAATAAATAGGAAAGAGCTATAGCAACGTTCACCACAGGCACGCTGGAACCGGCGTGCATCATTAATTATTTAGCATGTCATTGACTGGAAGATTGGATTCTTAAGAGGCTGTATCACTTTCCACTGAACAGATTCATCCGACAAGTGCAATAACACCAGGCAGCCATGACACATTCTCCACAGACTACTGTACTCCATAGGGATACAGAAGTCTGCCATTAAAAACAATGACGTTTGAAGTCAGTGATAAGCTTTGCCAGTTTACAATCAATCAAATGGTGCTTATAAGACGATGTAGGAAACTTCTGGGCTCATGAAGAGCATCTCATACTTTCTTTTTGCTCACGAGCTCTACAACTGGCTCCTAAGGCAATCTCACATTCCTGGATCCTATAGCAGATTCCCACAGGAGGACACGAGTCTGATGAGTTGCAAAGTACAGGAGGACTCTGGACGTGACAAGCTTGCGGTTGAGGAAGGACCTCTTTGCTGGCACAATAAGGACAGATGAGCGATAAGATAGCATTTGTGAAATCAGAGACGGAACACGGTCGCAGTGAAATCTCTAACCGCATGGCAGATCTGAGGTCTGACACACAGGATTGCTGAAGCACAGAGCGAAGTTTAATGCTCCACCATAAACTTACATTAACCTGTTATTTGTTTAAATGCACCAGCATAATTTTTACCACCAAAGCACTAACTGGACAGAGAAACATATGATTAAACTAAATTATTATGAGGACTCTGAGACCAAACATAATGCAGCTCTTCAGTTATACAAAACTTGGCTTGACTCAATGGCAAACGGGTGCGTTATATGTCATTTTTAATATGAAGTGTTCTAAGCGTTCTAAGAACTTAATTAGAACATATGAAACGTTAAAAATGTAACAATTTCAGCATGTTACAGTAAATGTTACATGTCATAAATTCTGCCGAAGCCAAGACTTTCGTTTCTAAGTTATTATTTTATAATACAAGAGCGCACCTAAAAATTATTTGCAGATAAAAAATAGCAGATATATTCACTAACACGCAGTAAAGTTTCAAAAACACCTGTTGTTGTTGGGAGTCAGCAGAGAGCTGTTTGTTCACTGGCTTTTACTCTGAGAACTGGGTATTCTTGAGCTAAAAACGAGTCTTCAGACAGGTTAATGAAGATTGAAGTCTTGAGAACGTGAATTTAGCAGTCTGAACTATCACAAGACAACTCTGTGAAACTTACGTGTAAAGCTTTCAGCTTTGACGTTTGAACTTCAATCAAAGTGATAACACAGTTGAACTGAGGGGAAAGAGCCCTGGACAGCAAATGCGATGGAATAACACACGTGAAACGCTTGAAAACATGTTTGTGCAGGACTTACGTACCTGGCCCAGGTTTCTATACCCATATTTATTGGCGATATGGTCCGCTTGCTCAGGTCCGCCGGCTATCCGAACAGCCCAGTGGTTGGTGTAAATCCGAGCTTTGCACGGAGAAGACGAGAAAAAAACCAAGCACAGCGAAACCAGGACGCACGGGAGGCTGTTCAAAACCATCTTTCGCCCTCTCTCTCTCGCCTCGACTCTCCCCAGCACCCCCGGTTTAGGAAAACAACCAAACTTCGTCTCGCCGTTCAGCGGGGATTCTCATAGAAGTGTCGCTTGAGCTCCACATATACTCAGCAGAGGGTGAGCGCAGGATTTAAACTGGATACGAGCCTCCGAACGCTTCAGCCTGCAGCGCATCGGCCGCACACACTCCGACGCCACGGACAGAGAGACGCAAGAGTCTGTTTGCACAGCTTTGGCTTGATTTGTTCTCTCAAGACAGTGCCGTTACTTCTGCCTTTTTTTGTAAAGTGGAGATATGGCTCTAGCGCCTCCCTCAAATAACTACAGAGAGAGTCGAGAGAGTACGGACAACGAGCCGTGTGGGGTTACCGGGGCTCCGCAGGGTCTTAAAGACACACCGCGTTCCGTCAGGAAAGATCCGGCTGCGTTGTCACATTTATCAAAGCCATGAGATTCCCGGAGTCTTCTTTTGAGAGTGATGCTTACAAAGTATTACATTGGGTAACTTGTATATTTATAGAGAATCACGTCAGCGTTAACAGCGGTGGCCAGTCAAGTATTAACAGCAGTTTTTTTCTGGTCGTCAAATTTGATTGGTCATGGAGTGCTTAAATTTAATACAATGGCACTGGATGTTTTATCCACACCAACAATGAATTTCGAAAAAAAAGAGTCAGAATTGTGAGATGTAAACTCATAATCCTGGGCGGAAACATTTAATTGCAAACTAATAGAACTGTGACATGTATTTAAAAAAAGTCAGAATTTTGAGATATAAACTCAGAATTCTGGAAATAAAATAGAATTGTGAGATGAAAACGAATTCTGGAAAAAACAGAACTGTGAGACATACTTGTATTTCAAAGACAAAAAATGTCAGAATTGTGAGATGTATAATTCTGGTGGAAAAAAAGAATTGTGAGATGTAAACTTATAATTCTGAAAAAAAAAATAGAACTGTAAGATGTACTCAAAAAAAGTCAAAATTATAAGATGTATAATTCTGGAAAAAATAGATATGTAAAATGTAAACTCATAGTCTCAAAATAGAATTGTGAGATGTAAACTCAGTTCTGAAAAAAAAAGAGAACTGTGAGATGCACTCGTAATTCAAAGAAAAAATTCAAAATGTTAGATGTATAATTCTGGAAAAACAGAATTGTAATATGTAAACTCATAATTCTGGAAAAAATAGAACTGTAAGATACACTCATTATTAAAGTAAAAAGTCAGAATTGTGAGATGTATAATTCTGGAAAAAATAGAATTCTGAGATGAAAATTAATTCTGAAAAAAATAAAATAAAACTGCGGGATGTACTCATAATTCAAAGAAAAACAAAGTAAAAAAGTCAAAATTATAAGATGTATAATTCTGGAAAAAATAGATATGTAAAATGTAAACTCATAATTCTGGGAAAAAACAGAATTGTGAGATGTAAACTCAGTTCTGGAAAAAAGAGAATTGTGAGATGCACTCGTAATTCAAAGAAAAAAGTCAAAATGGTGAGATGTATAATTCTGGAAAAAACAGAATTGTAATATGTAAACTCATAATTCGGGGAAAAAAAATAGAACTGTGAGATATACTCATTATTAAAGTAAAAAGTCAGAATTGTGAGATGTAAATTTATAATCGTGGAAAAAAAGTAGAATTGTGAGCTGTAAACTCATAATTAAAAATAAAAAAGTCAGAATTATGAGATGTAAACTCAATTTAAAAAAAAAAGTCTGAATTGTGAGATGTAAACTTATAATTAAAAAAAAGTAGAATCATGAGCTGTAAACTCATAATAAAAAAAAGTCAGAATTATGAGATGTAAACTCAATTTAAAAAAAGTCTGAATTGTGAGATGTAAACTTATAATTTAAAAAAAAGTAGAATTGTGAGCTGTAAACTCATAATTAAAAAAAGTCAGAATTATAAGATGTAAACTCAATTAAAAAAAAGTCTGAATTGTGAGATGTAAACTTATAATTTAAAAAAAGTAGAATTGTGAGCTGTAAACTCATAATTAAAAAAAAAAAAGTCAGAATTATGAAATGTAAACTCAATTTAAAAAAAAAAAAAAGTCTGAATTGTGAGATGTAAACTTATAATTTAAAAAAAGTAGAATTGTGAGCTGTAAACTCATAATTAAAAAAAAAAGTCAAAATGATGAAATGTAAACTCATAATTCTGGAAAAAAATAAAACTGCGAGATGTACTCGTAATTCAAAGTAAAAAGCCATAATTGTGAAATGTATATTTCTGGAAAAAATAGAATTGTGAGATTCTTAATTCTAAAAAAAAAACAGAACTCCTAATTCAAAGAAAAAAGTCAGGACTGTGAGATGTAAAGTCATAATTCAGAGAAAAAAAGTCAGAATTTGTGAGATGTAAACTCGTAATTCATAGAAAAACAACAGAATTGTAAGGTGCAAACTTTCAGTTCGTATCTCGCTATTCTGACATTGTTCTCAGAAATAAAAAGTCACAACTAACTTTTTTTTTTTTTTATCCCTTAGTGAAAACAAGCTTCTATGATACAGAGGAACAATATGCTTGGAATCACGTTTTAGGATGATATTTTTTTCCAGCTAGCTGACTTTAAAGATCTAAAACATTCAAAATGGAAAAAGACATAACTCCAGTATGCACTTAAAAATAACATTTATTTATGCTAATAGTTATCCTTACAGGTACCACCCAGACAGCACATGTAGGTCTGCAAGATGTCTTCACCTGGAAAGCATCTACTGTGTACAAACATCTATAAGATGTAAGTTTTACATATGAGCAAACACTTTAAAAATGACATCTTGCAGATGCAAATGCAGACGTCAAACAGACGCCTCCGTGACATACATGTGCTATCAGGGCAAAGATAACTGATAACTATAAAATTGTAATAATTGTTCTAATTCTACGAGAATAGGGAAGGTCACACCACAGCTTTAACGCTAATGACACAAAGGAATGGTATGACTGGAATTTTAGGATGACAGCCAGTCGTAATCCGCCCATTTAAAGCAGCATATTACATTATAATATAATATATACTGTAGTTGTTGTTGTAGTTATAGGCTGGTCTGTTCCAGTTCATGTAAGCTTAGTAACATGTAGCACTTGATGCTTTGGCTTATTCGGGAACTATTTTTGTTGGCGGAAAACACTATACAAACTGCCCATGATTTTGACCTGAAATATTAAATACTTTGCATAAACTTTTTTTTTTTTTTTTTTTTTTTAAATTAAAAAGCAGCAACATATTTACAGAATATCAGCATGACTGCCTATAAAAAATGAAAAGTGTTCTTCTGTACATTGGTATACTAACTTGCTCTTGAATAAACACCCTGAGTGCCTTGTTGTTTACTTGGAGTCCATAACATTCGGTCCATAAACTTGTGACTTGTAGATCTAAGGAGGTGGGCTGCTTATAATTATTCTTCTCACAGTCGCATCCGCTCGTCACCAGACATACTTTTGATGGCATCATTATGTGGCGAGCGTTACGCGTCGCTCTCATTCACGTCATGATTGATTGATCTTTGTTTTGGTTATCCCTCCGCGCTCTGTTCCGTTTGCAGTACAAGTGCGAATCAGCATAATTGCACTAATTACGGCCAATTTCTCCGTGAATGGAGCCGCTGTCAAATCCGACAACAGACGAGGGACAAGAATATCTCACGGTCCTTATAAACGAGATGAAAGGGGACGAAAACACCCCGTGAACACGCCATTGAGCGCGAGAGCAGGATTGCAATTTAAAGCACCGAGGGAGGAGGAGAAAAGACGGGAACATGCGGAGATTTTAGAGCGGAATCAAGTACCCAGCTCACGGAGGTAGCGGGCAACCCCATTCAGCGCGTCGCTTCTCTACCGGGGGGCGCAAATTCCGCTTGACAGCCATTACCCTGCGAGCCCGAGTCGCCCCCCTTCAAGTGTCTTTCTCTGAGAACAGTTACCAGCGTGCATTCCTTCTGCTGCAATTAAGCCTTTATTTATCACCTCTTCAGAGCTGAGTAAACAAACGTAATGTGCGGAAATCACTGGATAATTATTATCCCAGGGTGCGAATTATGGGGGTTTGGGGGGTCTGACCCCCCTAATTAAGGCTTGAACCCAAAAAGCCAGTCAAAATAAAAGAATGGGGGGTCTAAGAAGACTGAAAAATGCATTGTTATTTATTTATTTATTCAAATACGTTTCAGCTGCATTTGCAAATATTGCGGTAAAACACAAAGTTAGTGAAGTTGAAGGGATAGTTCACCCCAAAAATAAAAACTACCCCATGATCTACTCACCCTCAAGCTATCCTAGGTGCAAAATTTCTTATTTCAGACAAATACAATCGGAGCTGTATTAAAAATGTCCTGGCTCTTCCAAGCTTTATAATGCCAGTGAACGGCTGTTGAGATTTCGAAGTCCAATAAAGTGCATCCATCCATCATAAAAAGTACTCCACGCAGCTCAGCAGGGTGAATAAAGCCCTCCTGAAGTAAATCAATGCTAACTGCCGTCGCATGTTCATGAGAGAGATACACTTTAGAAGGCTTTTATTAACCCTCAAGCTATGTGGAGCTCTTTTTATGATGGATGGATGCACTTTATTGGACTTCAAAATCTCAACACCCTTTCAGTACCATCATAAAGCTTGGAAGAGCCAGGACATTGTTTAATTTAACTCTGACTGTATTGGTCTAAAAGGAGAAAGTCATATACATCTACGATGGCTTGAGGGTCAGTAAATTTTAAGGGTTTGTAATTTTCATTTTTGGCTGAACTATCCCTTTACGGCTTCTGCACCGATTTTTCTGTGCACCAGTGTGCAGATTTCAGTTGACAGATTTCACAGAAAATCGCATAGAGATTGATGGACACAGACTGATTTTTTTTTAGCTTCAGTCCAGAACATCTAACATGCTCGATATTTATACAATACGTCCCAATTTGTATAATTAAGCACTATTCTATGTCGTTTTGTAGCATAAATAGTGCAAGTAGTGCGTTCCCATTGAAAATTGAAATAAATAAATACACTTTACCAAGATATAGCCAGATGCACTTAATTAATCAAGAAAATGAAGTATTGGCAAAATCGCATATTTCCCTACAGTATAGGCAAAAAAAAACAGTATGTGATAGAACATACTCTTTTTGCAGTCGCACTGCCTTTTAAAAAGTACCTGTGGAATATGTTTTTGGACACAGCCTAAGTTTGGAATGTTGGATAGTTCATGCATTTAGTGCATAGTGTATAGAGTGTCATTTGGGATGCAACTACTGTCATTATTATCACTATAGATTGACACAATACAAATATATCGCAAAAACATTTTTTATAGTACATGATGCCTTTAAAGAGATAGTCCACCCAAAAACAAAAAAAAATCATCAGCTACTCACCCTCATGTCATTCAGAATTCTTATTTTGGATGAACTATCCCTTTATTGTCCCACACAAACCTCATCAAAAACTTACAAACAAAATTGATTACATATTTTATTCTTCTTATAGACTATTAATGTCACCGAACAATTCTCACATGGTCAGAGCCCACATAACTCCTCGGTCCAGCTAACAAGTTCTGTGGCTAATGCATAAAATCCATTTATTCATTTGTGCACTTGCTCACCAAATGCAATAAGAGAAGTAGGGCAGCAGCATGTAAAACGATTTGACCGGTTGATGCAGTCAAAACTATATTACTTGATAGCTTCTCTAAATTGAATTTTTCGCAGGGAGGATTTTACGTGCTGAACGCCGATGGAAATGAAAGAGACAGTAGTCAAACATCACACAGGCTGGGCCCATTGACCTGCATATGCGAGAGGGACAGGCAGCCAGAAAACACACAGCAGCGACACAAAAAGGGCTCTGTGGCCCTGACGGCAATGTGGGAGCCCCTCACTGGTCTCACTGGCAGGAGATCATTGTTATTCTCAGCAAATCAGAGCATGGATGACACACAACTTCATTCTTAGAAACATTTTCCCTCTATATGCACACACACACACACAGAGGCTACATTATTCGGAGCCAGCCAGCTATTCAGCGGACAGACAATCTTATGCTATAGCAAAGTAAATTAATGCAAACACTGCCTCAATTAATGCAAAGCCTCAATGCATTAGAGTAATTAACACTGCAGACCTACCCTATATATGTTGGCATGAATGAAAACACACAATAGTGAGTGCCATGAAGACGGCATCATCTTCAGGTCATAGGAGAAGTATGATACAATGAAGAACAACAATTCATTATAGTACTGTTTTAACACCGCTATAGAATTTAAAGGGACAGTTTACCCTAAAATTTAAATTTAGTGATCATTTACTCACCCTCAGGCCATTTCAAACTTGTTTGTTCTTATTTCCTCCCTTTTCCGTCCATACAAAATAAGTAAATGTTTTTACCATATTGTTATCATGTTTTCTCATAAGTAAAAGACTATACGGAGGAAAAAGAGAGAGGTTCTAAAAAGTAATGTAGGATGTTACAAAATAGTTCCATTCCTGGTTTCAGCGTTCCAATAAAGTAACATCTATCACTGTGATGTTTAATTCTTAGAAACGTTCTGTTACCTCAGGGATTGTATCTTCAGTTGGAAGGATGCCATGTAATTAATTTCCTTAAAAATAAATGATCATTTGTGTTCTTGATATTTTTAAGTAGTAAATGTAACGTAAAAACAATAAGGCGCCTTAGGCTGTGCTGTATTTTTAATTAATATAGTCCGCTGCACATCGGGCCCAACGACAGCCGTAGTATAGCGTAACTAATAAAGCAAAACCTTAATCGCTTAATTGTGTCCTTACTGAACTTTTCTGAACTTATTAGGTTTACACAGCTATACAAAGTGTACTAATAATGCAGTGAACTACTGTGTTGCAATTTCCTACACTCTGACAGTAATATTTAGCAGTTAAAAACTAGGTTACGTCTTACTGCTTCATAACACTAATGCTGGCGCCCTCTAGTGTTCATAACCATATGCTAAGCGGTGACACACTAACAGCACTCCACGGTCATCATTTGTTGATTAAAGTGCTTTTTAATAAATAGTCATAATTACAGAAAAAATGGCAAAAGTAACGAAATATATATTTATAATTTGCCTCTAATATTGTGATGGACATTGTAGGGATTTAAAGTCAACAAGGTTGAGAACCTGAATGCTTTTGGTCTTCATGTCATGATGTTCAGATGCAATGTAGAATTACTAGAGACAGCGTCTGAGAACGTGACACACCACCTTTTAAACTCCTTGAAGAGAACCGGCTTAGATGAGATAAAGTACCTAAACAGCTAATTCAAGTCTGAAGAGTCTTCACCTTGTAAATCTATTGAGGAGATAATGGTGAGAGGCACTAATGCACTAATTCACTTTAACCTTGATGGCTGTTTTATGTTTTCACAACTCAGATGTGTGAGTGTGTGTAAAAATTATGTGAAAATTGAATGGTTCTATATTAAACACTGTATAAATACAGTTGAGGTCAAAAGTTTACATACACCTTGCAGAATGTGCAAAATGTTAATTATTTTACCAAAAGTAAGAGGGATCATACAAAATGTATGTTAAGATATTGAATAAGATATTTCACATAAAAGTCGTTTACATATAGTCCACAAGAGAAAATAATAGCTGAATTTATAAAAATTACCCTGTTCACAAGTTCACATACGCTTCTTTCTTAATACTGTGTTGTTACCTGAATGATCCACAGCTTTTTCAGCATTTTTGTGTATTTGAACCATTTACAACAATGACTGTGTCGTCTTGAGATCCATCTTTTCACACTGAGGACAACTGAGGGACTCATGTGCAACTTTTACAGAAGGTTCAAATGCTCACTGATGCTTCAGCAGGAAACAATACACTAAAATCCAGGGCGTGAAAACTTTTGAAATAAAAAAAAAGGGTACATTTAACTTCTTTTGTCTTCTGGGAAACATCCAAGTATCTTCTGAAGGGTGGTTCTAAATCAGAAATATATATATAAAAAAAAAAAGGTACACATTTTCATTATGTTCAAAAGTTTTCACCCCCAGCCCTCTTCTGAAGCATCAGTGAGCATTTGAACCATCTGTAAGAGTTGCATGAGTCCCTCAGTTGTCCTCAGTGTGAACAGATGCATTTCAAAATCATACAGTCATTGTTGGAAAGGGTTCAAGTAAAACAAAAATGCTGAAAAGCCAAAGAATGTGTGGGACCTAAAAGATTTTTCTGAAGAACAGCAGGCAGTTGTTCATGAACAACTATCACTCAACAAAAAACACAGCTGTGGATCATTCAGGTAACAAGCAGTATTGAGAATCAAGTGTATGTAAACTTTTGAACAGGGCCATTTTTATTAATTCATCTATTATTTTCTCTTGTGGACTATATGTAAACATTTATGTGAAATATCTTATTCAGGTCAGTATTAAAAAAAAAAAAAAAAAAAAAAAAAAAACAACTTATGCATTTTGTATGATCCCTCTTATTTTGGTACTATAATTAACATTTTGCAGATCCTGCAAGGTGTACGTAAACTTTTGACACCATAGCAGCTTATGATAAATTAGCAAACATGTAGAATTGTCTTTTTTGTAGAAATACAAGTAAACTTAGAAATCAAACAACATACTTCATGTTAATGTTTACAAATGTAAAAACCATATATTGTTGTATAAAATTACAGAAAGTGTTAAAATGCAAATTAAAATGGAATTTTGGTAAAACCAAGCAATTCTAACTTTACTGTAACAACTTAAAGATCCACCCCAAAAGGAATAATCAAAAACAGCACCATGCAAATAAAAGACAAACACAACATGGTGAATAGCTCAGAACCTTTATTCAGAGGGCAACAAGAGTAAAATATAAAATTTATGGGCTGTTTTTCCTTTCTTTCAGGCGACAGAAATTAATTTCAGAACCATTGTACGGGAGAACAATCCATAGAGGAAAAGAGTCAAGAGTGGTGCGCTCTTGATGCTTGTGAAGCCCCTCAAGATGTCTGAATAGATGAAAACCCCACAGTTCACCCTCCTCCGCCATCAGTGCTCTAGTTCTCATTGCAGTGTCTCTGGAGTTTTCCTCAAAATGCTTTTCCTTTTAATTTTTTGCTACATCTCTGCAGTTTTTAAAAAGTAAACAAAACGAAACAAAAAAGTCCTTCAAAAAAATAAAATGGAGCATCCACATCTCATGTTCAGCTTCTTAACATTTACAGTGTATATAAATACTTACATAAATATCTTACATGAAAAACCTAATTCAGAGAAGCAAAAAAAACAAAAATGGAAAAAAGCAGAGGAGAACGTTGGAGGAGGGGGACGGGGGAGAACTGATAACAGCGCGTGTTTGTGCGAGTGTGCATTTCATGTTAGAGGCAGGACAGTGCGGACACACAGATTTGGGCGTTTACGTGGGTAACAGTATAAACGGCGCGTTCAGTTAGCCCAGTATGGAGAGCTGCTGTAGTTGGACTTGCCCTGACTCTTCTGCATGCTGTTGGACTGACCACGTTGGCCCTGCAGATGACAAAAACAATCCATATTAACACCATAAAGCCTGCTGGATTATAATTAATATCCAACATTATCAAACATTTGGCTGAGAAACCTGTTGCATACAATCTACTACATTCCTTCTGAGTTTTATAATGTAATGCAACAATGTTGTATTGTTAAAGCATTTGATTCTGAATACATGTAGACGTGATGTACCTGTGTGTCTTGAGCCATGTGGTGGTGCAGTAACTGTGAGGGGGGCTGCTGATGGGGCAGTATATGAAGGAAGGGTGCGGGGGCGTATCCAGGGGCACCTGTGGGGTTAAGCGGGCCGGTTCCTCCCAGAGCTGAGGGCAGGCTGAATGCGGGACCAGCTGCTGTGGGGAAACCCTGCTTGTCATATGACTAGAAGGGTCAGAGAAGGGAAATTAGATTAATGGTCCTGGAAAAAAAATGGTTGTGTTTTACATTTTCAAATTTTAACTTAAGAAAAAAAACAAACAAAAAAAAAAAAAAAAAAACATGAATTGTTTAATAATAAATTTGTAGCCTAAATAATACTGTCAGTTCAAAAGCTGGGATCAAAGTTAAGGAGGAACAATGACCATTTAAGCCAATTGTTTTTTCCTAATGTTTGTAAACCCCAGTGAGCAAGTCTAAGAAATAAGCTGTTTGTGACCTCTGGAAATGACTGATGCAATTTGCCCTCTAGTGGCAGTTGTGATACTTTCACACTTTCAATGTGATTATGATGGCTCTACACAGTTACACTAACACAGGAAACCCTCCACTGAAAATGACTGTTTTGGTGCAAGAAGGATAAAGCAAACCAGAAAGGTAAACAAGTAGGAAACAAACATAAACGCAAAGCTCACCTGGGACTTGCTGTACACTGCTCCAGCAAGCTCTGAACTTGCAGATCCAGACAGACCTGGTGCTAAGAAAAGATTTTACATGTTCAATTGAAATCATCTTAAATATGACTATTCAAGATATCTGCAAGCTTTGTAATGTTGTTATAGACCATTTCACAAGATGTAAACATACTGGTCCCGATACACTTCCTGTTTCTTTTTTTTTTAACTTTACACAAACATCACAAAAAAAAAAAAATACAACCAACATAACATTTGACTGGATGAAAATGTTATATTAGTACCTTTAAGATGTATTTGTATATGTGAATTAAAATAAATAAAAAAAACAGGAAGCGCTTCTGGACCAGTGTTGTTTACATCTAGCGAAATGGTCTATAGTCTGCTTAGCAAGATTTCCAGTGGACTGCATTGCCCTACAAAGGCAAAAGTCTAGGGATGCACCGATAGGATTTTTAAACAACTATTGACAGATTCCAATACTGGTCAATTGCATAAAGCAGCACTTAAAAACAAGAGAAAAAAAAAACAGAATTAGTAATAAACGTTTCTGCATTCATCTGTATTATTACAGTTCCGAAACCAGTTGATTTAAAAAAAAAAAAAAAAAAAAAAAAAAAAAAACGGTTTAGCAGATTTTATGAGGGTATATGTAAGACTTTATGACCTTTTTAAGACCAACTAAAGGGGGAAAAAAAAAAAAAGTTTGAGTTTTATTTTCATCTTCAAATTAGCAGCAATTCAGCATCTAGCAATTGTTTTTAGTTCAAGTTTCCCTCTTTTCCTCTCTTTCGTTAAAAGTGCCGTGCACATTTTACTTTCACTTTCAAATTAACGGCATTAATGTTACGTAACAAACGTTTATTAACAAAACAAATAATAACACCATGTTATATGCCTAATATAAAATAATAACTTACACAAAGTTTAAATAGGTATACAAAACTGAAAATCAGTAAACACTGTATAACCAAATAAATAATCGTCCACCATCACCTTTGACAAATGGCAGAAGTCAACAGGCTTTTTAATATCCAAAATATTTGTGCTTCTGCATTTCATTTTGAAACAATTCTGCCATGGTATTGTCTTTCTCTTGTCAGTCAGCTCGACTCTCTCTCCTCACGTGATAAATGTAATCTAATCTGTGATGCGACCGTTGTTTGGTACAATGCATTGAGCATCCGCATTCAGTTTTAAAGGGTCATGAAACCCCCGTTTTAGCACTGGTTAGTTCTCACCAGTTTTAAAATAAAATGCTGCAAAAGTGGCCACGGTGTGCTGAGGAACGGAGGGGGAAGAGAGTCAACTTCAAGTTCAGACAGTTTCATTTCATTCCCATTTAGTTAACAACACAAATAAATGCACAGCCATTTGCACTCTGCATCAAAAACATATGAGAACGCGCTGTTGCACCTCTATTAACTTTTAAGGCTTATTTTGCAGCGTTTATAATCCTTTTGATGGGTTGCATCAAGGAGTTGTAAAAACCGCTATTACACTCACTCTATGAATGAATCGCATTTGTGCCGAACTCTTACAAAGCAAACAAAAACAAACACTCTCCTTCGATCCATAAACGCTTCTCTCATATACGCAATCTCAGTCTGAAGCGTCTGTCATAGCAAATCCACACACACTATCGTGAATAATGAGGTGAAACGTCTTCTCATAGGATAAGAACACGCAGCCTCAAGAATAATTATTAGACACCAACGCGTCAAAGTACTATAGTCCAACGTCAACACAATGTAGATTTTAAACCAGATGATGAAAATAGCACAAAAAAAAAGCTAAAAATTAACCAGTTTTCTCCAACAATTAAAATTAATGGATGCTATCATTGTCATCTATGATGTGCAACACAAACACCTCTGCTCAAATCTCAGAAAAAGTAGTCTGGGGTTTCATGAACCTTTAATTGTATTGTCTGTTCTCTAACTGAACTAAATGATTTTTTATTACTTTATTTATAAAAAAAAAAAAAAAAAAAAAAAAAAAAAAAAAAAAAAAAAAGTTCTACCGTGTATTGTTTAATGAACATTGAGCGACCTAAACCATGTAGCACAGAAATTATGCTTGCACTTCAATTTAAAATGAAACACACAAGGAAACAATCCCTCACGAAAATTAATGCCATGATCATATGAATTTAAGACTCGCTGCTCTGATTTAAGACCTTTTCAAGGCCTTAATTAACAGACTTTAAGACCCACGGAAACCCTAGGTTTAGTAACGTTATTTTTAAAACTTTTTCTTCGCCAATAATAATAATAATAATAATAATAATAATAACAATAATAATAATAATAATAATAATAACAACAACAACAACAACAACAATAATAACATCAATAATAATAATAATAATTTAATGTTAAAAAAAAAAAAAAAAAAAAAAAAACTAATCTGTAACCCCCCCCAAAAAACACTTTGGCCATCCACATGACAATGCAACAGCAGAGTGTGCAAAATCTACCTTTTCCTGAGCTGTTGCTCACTGATTTGGCCTGGGACTGGGAGCTTCCTCCATATCCTCCTTTCCCATAATCTCCACCATGAGCCTGGGACAGCTCATCAAAACCTTAGAAGAAAAAAGATTTCAAATAAGTAAGTCCATTTTACAGCCCCTACAGTATCATATACTTCATGCCTTCTGTCATTTAATTACACTTCTGTCTAGTTTATACTTAGTTTAGCAAGTAAAAATCCTTATAGTATAATTTTAAAAAAGACCACCTTCAGGTTGTGATACACTTTTCTTTTATTCTCACTTTTCATACTGTTTGAAATATTTCAAGATGAACATTTTCTGCACTAAAACTGAAAATGCTGAAATGTCTACTTGATTATCAATGTATTACTTTAAAGAAAAATCAAATTAGAAATGTATCAAATATGAGCCATTAAACTTTTGAGGAACATTTATTTGCTCATCTCTCAATCATCATTGAGCAATAAAACCAAAGCCTGGCTCATAAAAATGTAGCATTTAAAAATCTTAAATATTATTGGGAGATACAGAATGACACCTGACATTTATAAGCATTTAACGCAAGCAGTGTGTTATTTAATGTCAGACTTCATAAGCAGCCATTTACCTGGGCCATACGTGTGCTGGCTGTATCCGGCCTGGTGTTGGTACTGGCTGGATGGGCCCATGCTGTGCTGCTTTGTGGATGCTGGAGGCATGAAGACAGTGGGGCCGTACTGGAAGGCACTGGGCACTCCCGGGACCCCGGGGTAGTAGGGCAGGCTGGTATAGCCGTAACCTGGAGGCAGAGCGGGGTTGAGGAAAGCCTGGGTCTGACCCTGTTGGGCTTGACCTGGGTTCTGCGGCCCCTGATTTTGAGGGGGGACCGCGCTCTGTTGAGACTGTGAGGGGGGCACTGAAGAGAGACTAGTGGCGGGGGCTGGGGAGTTTGAGTCGCTGCGGCCAAATTTGGTAGGCTCACCTGTGCAAGCAAGACCAGACGGAACAGTCTTTTAGACTGAACAAGTGCTGGTTTGTAATAACTAGTGAAACAATCTTTGTGGGTTTTAAAAACAACAACGATCATGTACCTGAGTAGGGATTGTTTGCTAATCCTCCATCTCTGCCAGCTAGCGCTGTACCAGGGAAAGTCATGCCATAATAATCCTGCACAGAAAAGTGACCGAAAAATGAAATTCATATGCAAGAAATGAATTAAAGGAAAGATCATCCAAATATAGAGACTGACATCATTTAGTCAATTTATCATAACACACAAAAGCTCTTCCACATGAACTCATCTGTGTGTGTGCTTGAGTTTAGGTTATAAAAATGCAAGGGTGTAAACTTTGGTTTGAGAAGTGGGGGGGGGCACAAATGGGGCAAAAATATTTTCAGTTTGAACCCCATTTCCTGCATTTACATGCATTACAAACTCAACTGACTGGCTTCTCTCCTGTATGATTTCACATGAGTCTCTTCAGACCATAGAAGTTAGAACTGTACATGAATTATGAGCTTTAAGAATGTTTGACCTCCTAACTGAAGATCTTCTTACAAATATAAATTAAAACAGTATAAATAAAAATGGTCTAAACAACAACAAAAAAATTGTCGTAATAAGTGCAAACAATTAGTGTAGCCATAAATCAAACTACGCTAGGCAACCCCCTCAATATTCAAAGTGCAAATATAGACCAAATCTAAGCATGATATGGAGCTATAGACAACTACACTAGCCTACATACATATAATAGCCTAGATATGTTATGTATATATGCACATTGGGTATTAAGATTGCTTTTACGCTCCAAACTGTGCAGCTTTACCAAATAGAATTTATTTTTGGGTAACTTATTCTACTTATTCTACTAATAGAAGGAAATGCATTGTCAAAAGAGTGTGAAATCAGGCACTTGACTATGAAATGATTACCATGGGCAGGCGGGACTGCATCATCTGTAGGTCCTCATATCCATAGATTGGCTTTACGGGATGAAAAAGCACAGAAAGATCAGAAACATGTACAAGACAGGTCAACACAATCAAAATAATAAAGTGTGTGAGGGCGTATCTATATACCAGTCTTAAGTAGCACAAGTATTTTTATAGCAGTAGCTAACAACACATTGTATAGGACAAAATTTTAGATTTTTCTTTTATGCCAAAAATCATTAGGATATTAAGTAAAGATCAAGTTCCATGAAGATATTTTGTAAATTTCCTACTGTAAATATATCAAAACTTAATTTTTGATTAGTAATACGCATGGCTAAGAACTTCATCTGGACAACTTTAAAGGTGATTTTCTGAATATTTTGATTTTTCTGCACCCTCAGATTCCAGATTTTTAAATAGTTGTATCTTGGCCAAATATTGTCCATAACAAAACATACATCAACAGAAAGCTTATTTATATAGCTTTCAGAAGATTTAAAAATCTCTACAACAACAAAAAAAAAAAAAAAAAAAAAAAAAAAAAAAAAAAAAAAAAAAAAATTGACTCTTATGGTTCAAGGTCACATAAAAAAATTGGCTTCCTCCATCTGAGAGCAGATTAGCCATACACTAACCGGGTAAGCAGGAAGGAGGCCACCAGGACCCATGATATACTGACTGGCCAGCAGCGGCGGTACTCCTTGAGCCAGGTTAGGAGGAGCTTTACCTGAAGATAAAGAGGGGGGAAAAAAAAAAAAAAAGAAAAGAAAAAAAAAAAAAAAAAAACACTTACAAATGGACAATATTTAGTTTACACATTTACTCTTTAAAAATAATAATTGTCCAATATATTGCCTATGCTACTGCATCACTGTAATCATGCAGTAGATGTTTTTGTGACTTACCAGAGGTGTTGGAGGGTGTGATGTTGGTCTGCAGCGGTGCAGAACGGACAGCAGAGGGAGCGGATGCGCCATTAGCGGTGAGGCTCTGGGTTCCAGCGCTCAGGCCGTTGGAGCTGACGGCCGAGCTGGACACGCTTGACACAGAGCCAGAGTACGTGGACAGGCTCACATTCATGTCAGTGCTCATCTGCGTCTGAAGGAAGCATTACAATTCAATTTAACACTGATACAATCACATTTATCCACAATACAAACCCCTCAAATAACACAAGTTAAGCTGAAATCAGGACAAGTAATGGAAAGACGCTCAGGGAAATAGTGAAAAAGCTAACAAGGGAAACTGTAAATGGGAGGAGCCTCACGAGACACTTACGCTCAGGGAAGAGCTGGTGGGCGCAGAAGATCCAGGAGAGTTAATGCTGCTCACGTGACTGAGAAAAGGAAAAGGAGATAAGGAGATTGATTGCTTCTCATGAATGGCATCTTCTCTTAATGAAACAGAAATTCAAATGGGATGGTCAGTCGTACCTGCTAAGTGATGGAAGAGCTGTGCTGAGTGCAGGCGCTGCTGTTGAAGAGGAGGAAGATGAGAGGGATGAAGACGACAAACCGTTCTCTGTGGGCAGAGTGGTGGATACAGGCTGAGGGGTGCTGGATGGAGCAGCTGCACAGAGATCAGGTCAAAAATGTGAAATGTGGCCTATGCTACAAAGTCACCTAATAAAGAAAGCAGAGGTAAAAATGGCTGTTAATACAGAACTCAATTACCTTCCTGTGCGCTGGACGTCCTCATTTCACTGAATCCATTCTGTGGGGAAACAATAATTAGATTGTTATTAGCCAAACTTATATTTTACCTTCATGCAAGAAAAGAATTTACAGAGGTGAAAATTAAAAGTTTCACCGAAAAATGAGATCTGAATCTGTTGGATTCAACAATGGTACAATTGGTTTGACCAGAGAAGCAATATGAATTGTATGTTTTTGATGACTGGTTAAAGACTTTAAATCCATCAAATTCAGAGTCATTTACTAATGAATCACTTAGAACCTTTTTTCGGCTTAACTAACAGTTTTATTAAAATGTTGAATCAGTTTTTATTTTATAATTTCAGCTTTCATTTTAATTTTATATATATACACATATATATAATTTTATATATACACATTATATATACACATATTAAAAATAATAAAAAATAAATAAAAAAACAAACAAACTAATTTCATTTTAAAAATAAAAATCTATTTTTACACCATTACTTTTCCTGGCATGGAAAACCCAAAAACAAGAAATATCAAATTCCTGATATTTCAAGGCATCTTATATAAACACAGGAACCCTGAACAAAATCAGTTCAGCCTCTTTTAACTAACAATTTTAGTAATATTTTGAATCTGTTTTTATTTATATGTCATTTTAGTGGGTTTTTTTTTTAGCTTTCATTATTTTTTTATATCAGTTTTTGGGTATTAAATTAAACTCAAATGTTGCCTTATCAACCAGGTGAAATAAAAATATATAAATTATATATTGCATGTTTGTTTTAGTTTACTATAGTAATCCTATTAACAAAAAGCTAATTTAAAAATAAAAAACATTATTATTTTTTTTAATATTTAAAAAAAAAAAAAAAAAAAAAAAAAAAAAGTTACTACATCACTATTGCTTTTCCTTGCAGGTAAAACCCACATGCGAGAAGTATCGCATTTCTTGTTTTTTTTTTTCCAGGTATCTTCCATAAACATAGGAACCCTAAACAAAATCAATTCAGCTCTGGATTCTTGGTGGTCTGGACCAAGCTAATCTAAGTAAGGTGCAGGCAAAAAGGGTCAATGTTAAGAGCTTTGCTATGCATGAAGCATCCTCCAAAACGAAATCACTTTCAAAGCAAGCAGCTTTCTGCTGGCCAAAGTTACAAACTTAAACACAAACAAAATCTGCACAAGTAACTGACTGTGAGGATTCCAGTAGAAAAATTTTGGATGCGAGATTGTAAATTATGAATTTTAGCCATACACTGAGAGGGGTGGTGGCGGATGATTCCACTCTGCTAGCTGAAGATGGAGCCAAGACAGGAGGGGCAGTAGTGCTTGGTAAACCAAGAGACACTGATGGATAACTGGACTCCATTACTGTTGGAGGCAAGCCACCTAGAGACTCACTAAAACAAGAAAAACTGATTAGAAATGCATTAGCCATTTGTTTGTGGAATGTTCTGGGTTTTATCAACAGTATTTGTGCCAATGTTGATTTCAAACAAATGATGTAAGCGAATCTACCATATTTACACAACATTAATGAATATATTCCTTCAGGAATTCTATCATCATTTGCTCTCCCTCATGTCGTTCCAAATCCATTGATTTTCAATACACAAAATAAAATGAGAGAGATTTCAGTGCCTCCACTGGAAGCCATTTCAACACAACGTTCAAGTTTCACTGCAACCCAAATAAACTGATGGATTTAACCAGAGTAATCGCTTTTGGGTGAAATGGGACCCTGGACCACAAATCCAGTCTTAAGTAGAACGGGTATCATTTGTAGCAATAGGCAAAAATACATTGTATGGGTCAAAATGATCAATCTTTCCTTTATGGCAAAAATCATTAGGATAGTAAGTAAAGATAGTGTTCCATGAAGATATTTTGTAAATTTCCATCTCGGATCTAGTACACATGGATACACGAAAGACACAAGTGGACAGACAGACCTGATGGCGGTGGGTTTGGAGTACAGGCTGCTCTGTGTTTGAGGAGTGGCCACAGGTTCCTGACAGCTACTTCCTGATTGGTTGAGACTCTCCACAGTGGACTCAGATCCAAAATCCAGTGCACCAAACTGCACGTTCAGCCCAGACACATCAGCAGAGCCTGGCATCTCTACTGCTGAAGATGGGATCTGGCAAACAAAACACAATCATGTGCTCATTAAGATGAAAAGGCCATTAGAGTCATTCAGTAAATGGCAAAATATGCATTAATTTATTTCTCACAGTTTTCCTTTTTAATTCTGGAATCTGTTTTTTTAGGAGTCTACTTAAATTTTAATCAAAAAGGGTGTCCAAACAATTACTTTAATAAAACCTCAATTTAATAATTTAACATTTCTATGTTGTCAGGTTTCATTTTTCTGGATTTTGTGTTTTATGATTTAAATCAAAATGACCAAAACAGCGGATAATTCAATTCTTAAATGAAACTTACATTTTTTGGCAAACAAAGTACACAACAGCAGTTTACTGTTTAAATTAAAACATCGACAAATTGTGTTATATCATGCGTTATAGTAATAGCGCTACAGTTATATTTTAAATAACTTCTTGAAGTCAAACCAAAGACCTTTGAGTTTGTGCATATCTAATTATAGCTTTATTAAATGAATGGTGAAATACTGTTGAAGATAGGTTACACCCATCAGGTCATGATGCTCTTTTCAGATTTTTTATATTGTTTCTTAAGGTCAGTTTATAAAGTCTGCAAAAAAAATTTTCACCAAAAAAAAAGATCTTTTGATAGACAATTTGTTCAAAACTCCTTCACTTGCGACGATGACACAAGTTAAGGCACACAGAGTTCGAAATTTTCATTCGTCAATCACGTTTACACATTGCCTCCAAAACTTTCGTCGGTCATAAAAAAAATTCAGATCGCGTCTGATTTTCTGCATTTTTCGCATACGTAGCAATTCGCATTTTGAGAGGTGTTTTAACAAATCAGAGCCACCGTAAAAGCAAACGCCAAAAATCCAGAACTGCGTTTGACAAGTTAATACACTTTGATAAGTTCATCCACTTCAAGCACTGTAAAGGTCCTTGAACAGAGTTTACAGAAATGAGTGGTTCTTCTAGAGTACGTGGCTCCAGTAACGTTAGCAAAGCATCAAAGTTTACCGACATCCTAAAGTAAACTTTGAATCGCCCAGGATAATCCCGCAGCTTCTTAAGGAGGAGCGTCCAAAAAGTATTCTATTCTTCCTCTCTATATTGTATAATTGGATGGACCCAACATGTCCTTTCTTGTTCTCTTTTAAGAAGAGAGTAGACAACAAAAACATCAATTGTTTTGCAAATTTTTTTGCAACAGATAATTCTTACGCATTGGACTCAGCGTCCAAGGATTGTGCGTGACGAATTTTTAGACTGACGAATACGGAAAAATAAATAAATAAATAAAAATAAAAAAATATCGGACTCAGTGCGCAATGACCTTTACTGAGAAGAACTGTGATTTCCCCAATTATAAATCAAGCCATTTCAGATTGGTAGACAAAAAGTCATTTTAAACTGGGGAGTTAGTTTTGAGTTTTAAAAATTGATGTATGTTTTAATTTTAGACTAAACTCGTGTGTAAATATCAAGAATATTTTGATTCTCCATTTCATGACACATTTAATAACTACTTCTATGGCTGCCAAATCACATTGCTAATAAATTTTACAACTGAACTCACACATAAACAAAAAGAAAAAAGGTGCACAAGGGACTTACCTTAGAGGGAGGTGGCGCTCTCCGTCTCTGTGGTCTGACGTTTCTGGGTTGTGGCGGCTCTGGCGTGGTGACGACAGCCTCACAGTGGGGTTTCAGTGTCGGAGAAGGCCCATCGTGTGGGGGAAGTGGGGCGGGGTCTCGGGCCTGAGCCGGCAGGTCCGACTGGAGTGCTGCATTTTGATGCTGGGTCAGACGACCGAGGATGGGGGACGGTTCGGGTTGGGCCTTTAAGTCCACTAAAAACAAGACAAAAATAAATAAATAAATAGTCAAACTTTGGCAGAGAATGTGTGTTCAAAAATGTGCAACATGATGCAACAGCCAATGACCTCCAGTTGCATGTGTACAGAGTACAGAGTGGGCAACCCTAGTGTGCATGCACAGTACTTACGTTGACTTGCTGTAACAGGGATCTCCTTGGGTTCATTCAGGGTCACGGGGGCAGTTTCGAGAGGCACTGGAGCAGTGGATTCAACAGATGCAGCGCTATTGCTCAGGGCCCCTGAAATCTGATTGGACAGAGGGGCGATTCGGGGTGTGCTGATTGGCTCCATTTTCTGTACATCATTCTGGGGAAGCCTGGATCCCAACATGGACTAGAAAAAAAAGCAGCAGAAGGGTCATCATATCATCAAAATATTAGTACTCAACAAGTGTTAGTAAAACCAATTTGAATATCACAGGAAAAACAATTATGCCATTCAACACTATTTTATCAAGTTTGAGACTTAAGTGCCATCTTGGTACTAAAGTGCAGGTACTTTTGACATTTCTTATAAGAAAAACCAAAGGTGCGGAGTCAAGCCCTGTGGTGCTCAGTGCCTATATGTGACACTGGACCACAAAACTAGTCGTGAGTAGCATGGGTATATTTGTAGCAATAGCCAATAATACATTGTATGGATCAAAACGATCGATTTTTCTTTTATGCTTATCAATAGGATATTAAGGATATTAGTAAGTAAATACTAGATATTATATTATATTAGGATATTAGATAAGTAAAGATCACGTTCCATGAAGATATTTTGTACATTTCTACCGTAAATATCTCAAAACATAATTTTTGATTAGTAATATGCATTTCTAAGACATTCATTTGACCAACTTTAAAGGTGATTTCAATATTTTGATTTTTTTGCATCATCAGACTACCCATTTTTTTAAATAGCTGGCCAAATATTGTCCAATCCTAACAAACCATACATCAATGGAAATCTTATTCATTCATCTTAGACATGTATAAATCTTAATTTCAGTGGTCTCATATGTGTGTATTTTCTCACCGATGCGGCATGTGCATAAGTGCCAGCAGCAGCAGAAGCATAGCTGTGTGTGTGTGTTCGGGTGGCGTGCTGCTGAGAGTTGGTGAACACCAAGCTCTGGGTGAGAGTGTCTGGGGATGACAGCTCCAATCCGGCCAGCTCAGAGTCGCCCTCAGCCACCTTAGGCAACAGAGAGCCGATATCCATCCTGAGGAGCAGAGAAACACTTTCAGACAACTACAAAAGAGGCCACTGCTCTGGGATGCAAAACATCACACCAATTTCTGATGGGGTTCTGCCCTATTGCTTCCACAACACAGAAAGCAGGAAGTGAGGCTGTTTCAGGAATGCACTTACATATGCCTGCTAATCTGTTTCTGCTTGTAAGGCTGTTTTGTTTTTTGTCCTCAATTGCTAAACATTAGTCATATTAACGAGACAGGGAGGGGAATCATACCTGAATGCTTGCCAAATATTTTGGAGCACTCAGGTAGACTGATGCGTCTAAACTTGTTTTTTAACTGCTTGTTGAAGATGTAATACAATGCAGTTGAAGCACTAGCTTACACTACTGAATTGAGCTGAATGACACTTTTGTCTACTGTAGAGCTGCTTTGCAGCTGAATCGTATTTGTTCATAATTCAATGAATGAAGCAACAAATGAACTGACTTGAGCTGAATGACAGCACTATTGCCTTCTCTAGAGCTGGATACAGCACATCAAACTTGTGTCATAGTTAATGAACTGTACACAGTAACCAAACTAAACCAACACTGTTAAGTTGAATAGGACTATTGCCTTTTACAGCCACTTAATAGCAGTTCTCATATTTGGTTACGTTTGCATCATTGATTCTGTTACTTTCCTTTCTATTAGTGTGAACTAGCCAAGCCAGGCTCTTTACCATGTACAAATGTAGTGGTCAAGGCAAATCAAATCAAATCAAAACATCTTTAGTCAGGAGTTGAGTCATCAGTTATTTGCAACTCTTCAAACGAAATTCACATAAAAGCCAACAATAGTATAAACAAGTTGTACAAGTAATAACTAACAATGGCTCACAGAATGATAAGTAATTTAATTGTAATCCTAGGTGTGCCACTTAAAAAAAAAACAATACCACTATCAATGTACTACTTCAACATGTAAATAAATGACTTTTAAACTGATAAGCAGATTTATTTTGCCAAGTTATAATTAAATGCAGTAACTGCAGTTAAATATATAAACCTATGAGAAATTAAGTAATAATAAAATAAAAAAAGATATACATTTTTTTAAATGATCCTTTTTACCCATTTAAAATTACAACACACTTTTTATTATTATTTTTTTTTATTATTATTTTTTATTTTTATTTTTTCCCCAAATTCCTTTTTTTCAGTATTAATTTTTCTAGACTCTTTTTCTAGTCTCTATTTTAATGGTTACATTAAAAAATATATATATCAAAAAGCATATCTAACATAACTGAAATAATAAAGCTTACCCAACTTTACCTAAAGTTTACCAAAATAACATTTTAAAGGCTCTATAAAATACAATTTATTATTTCTCAAATTCAGAATGTGTTTTCCATTAGTTTTCTGGATTCCATTTTAATTGTTTCATTAAATTTTAATAATCAAAAGCATGTCTAATTAATTTATAAAGATTAATTTGATTTTATACAGAACAATTTTCTGGTAAATATTCCTTAAATATTGTTTTAATATTTTTATTAGTAGTAGTAGCACTAGTATTACATTGAGTAATATTTCTCTCACAGTTTCATCAAGTCAAACTTTTATTTTGACAGGTTACTGTAAAGACCTTTAAATTTGTTTGTATATATGACAAAGGATTTACTCAAAAGAAACCGTAAAATGCTCAAGTGACTCTGAGCAGTTCTAGAGATTGTTTGTGTTCATATACTCACATTGAGGCAATGTCACGTGCACTTCATTATGTGTAATAAATTAAATCGCACACCTGTGCCATTCATTCACACAAAGACATGCAGGATTCATGTTTAAATATTTTCCTGGCTCAATAATCACAGACACTAGTCCATATCACATTTTGATTCAAGTGTGCTGACCTACTTTTGATTTATTCATCCCAAATTGGGCAAATTCCATGATATTCCGTGTTTTACAGTAAATTCCATTTTTATGACTGGATTCTGTGATTCCGCCCGTGTTTCCTGTATCGCGGAAATCACAGGGCCCTAAAGTTAGCAAAAACGCTACTAGATGTTAGAGCTGAAGATCTTTGCCCGAACTCGTCGGTCCCGTCGGGTTCGGGCTTAATTTATATCATTTTACACGGGCTCGGGCCGGGCACGGGCTTGCGCTCCTGCTTGCGCGGTAAATGAGTGGTCATGTGACGCGTTTCGATTAGCATGAGAAAGATGCAAAAATGGATGTTGAGAAGGTGAAACAGAGGCTTTTTTTTTTTTTTTTTTTTTTTTTTTTTTTAAAGTGGCACTCCTAGTCATCTATACATCAGATTTCTATTCTGGAAACTGATAACGCACAGAAAGCACTCACCCCTGTCCAGGCTGCACGTGGTTCTTGGAGCCAAGCGCATAAGAAGCAGTGAACACTTTGGTCTCAGATAGCTGATAAACGGAAAAGTGTGCGTTACAACCTGACATCTCTTCATCAAGTTTTCCAGTTTGATTTTAACATTCATGAAATCACTCACATCTTCATTCCAGTCTTCGGCCGCCCAATCTTCCATACTGTCCTTCCAGGCTCCTAAAGGCACAGGTGAGGTAAAGATTAAAAAAACGGTTTTACAGAGGGTCAAAATCATAAACACTGGTTATTATGCTCATTTACACCACCAATTGGATTTTTTGGTTTGAGAATGACTTGCACTACATTAATCAGATCAAAGATGAGGATTCACAGTTCCCATCTATACAGAGCCTGCTGTACAAAATCAATACTACTCAAAATCAGCTCATCTGACATCGATACTACACTAAAAATGGCTTCAGATATGATTAAGTGAATAAAGTATTAGAGAACCAACTTCGGCTCTATTAACGAAACAGCATTCAGGACGCGGATCAATAAAGGGCACTCACCTGCTCCTTCAGTAGTCTCATTTCCAGCCTCCCCTGCCTCAGCAGGGCCGGTGTAGTCAGCAGGGTTAAACGTCCTACTGGTCAAAGAGAAGAAAATGAAGGGAGAGTGAGAATAACGACCACAAAACGTTTTTTATTTTTTTTTGGAATGGGCACAGAAATGTTTCTCACTGGAGGAGTGTGTGATGGGTTTGGAAAGAGTGAACACTTACCCCATTCCCTGAGAGAACCTGCTCATTCCAGCTCCTCTGCCTCTTCCTCGGCTTCCTACACCTGAGACGACACACCAGCATAAATACCAATTAGAACAAGTGAAAATATAAAGGAAAAATTTGGCCAAAAACTCACTTCAAATCAATATTATGACGCCACTGTTTTTTGTACATTTCATAATCTTGACATGCAACGTTTGACAATTTAACCTTTCCCTGAACTTCTTCTCCTGTACCTTTATGATTAGCTAATCTTCTTGAATATGAAATGTAGATGTAATATACTAAACTTTCATTTAAAAACTTGGAGTAACATGCATTATGCAAAAATCACTTTTATAAGGTGTTTGACAGCAGTGTGTGAAAACAACCAGCCTATAATGGTAAAAACCCATGCACTCATTTTTAAATAATCCTAATAAATTATAAACAGCCTGAACATGGAATTCCAGATTTCTCCCTACGTACACATCATCACAGGTCAAATGTCTCATCCATTTGTGATGATCTCTTCCCTATTAGCATAGACACAGCCCTGAGTGAGCAACAGCAGTTTGGAGATACACAATGTCAGCGCCAAAGAGGCATTACAATTGTGATGTGTTTTGGGATGAACCAATGAACACAGGAGTCTCCATAGACTTCCCCATCTGAGCGGCTGAGTACACTGTGGTTAAATTTCATTTACAAAGGAAATGTACCAGAAAAAAAATAAATAAAAATATTGGTAAAGTCCCCTATATGTTTAGGAATCGATACCAAAGCTTGGTGTGTGAACATCAGCTCCACAAAAAGTAAGTATCACATTTGTTTTCCAAATTGCCTTTCTCAAAAAGAGCTGCTTGGCACTCTCTATGGCTAATGTAGCTAAAGCTACCATTGTCTCTGCCCGTTTTCACTGATGCTACCAGAACGATCGTAAATAGAAACGTGGTAGTTAAAGATTGCACATAAAAAGCAATGTGAAGTTGACCGCTTGAATTTGTTGAGCTCATAATCACCAGTGGACCACTACTGTGAGTTTGACATTTTAAGTGCATGAGATTGTCTTTTGTTTTTGCCGGCTCTTCAAGCTCCGCTCTCTTCTGAAAAGGGGGCTGGGAGCACCAGCTCATCTGCATTTAAAGTGCCAAACACACACACACACACAAAAAATACTCCTACTACAAAACAATGTATTATTATTATTATTAAAAAATATTACTATTAAAAAAAAAATATTACATGTTGGGTATGTTGAGCTAAGACACACTCTGGGGACATCAGAGACTTATCTTGCAAAAAGTGGCATAATAGGTCACCTTTAAAAGACATAAGACGGATGACAGACCCTTCTGATGGCTCTTTTCTGTCCCCTTCTTGCTGCCTCACTCACCATTTTCCCCTCTCAAGTTGCAGCAGCTTTAAACAACGCATTCGTCATATTTAGTGCCCTACAAACGTTGCTCAGAGTTACACAAATAGCAACACAGGAACAGGCCCCATCCTGCCCAGTCTGAGATAGCAGAACTTGCATCAAGCACAAGGGTTCCAAAGAAGAACCATTAGAATGCAATACAAGAATTCTTTCGGGTTCACTAAAGAACATTTCAGTGAACAGTTCTTTACAATAAACATTCCACAATTTCTTTGAATTTGTTATTTTGGTTTTCTTTGCACACAAAATGTATTCTCGTAGCTTCATAAAATTACAGTTGAACCACAGATGCCATAAGGACTATTTTATTGATGTCCTTACTACCTTTCTGGGTCTTGAACGTGTCAGTTGTGTTGCTGTCTAAGCAGGGTCAGATAGCTCTTGGATTTCATCAAAAATATCTTAATTTGTGATCTGAAGATGAACGAAGGTCTTATGGGTTTGGAACGACATAAGGGTGAGTAACTAATGACAGATTTTTCATTCTGGGGTTAACAATCTCTTTAAAAAAACACTTCTGGGGGCAGCACTGTATTAGTGAGCACTAATGTCTTGTAGTGCATATAATGCACTGACCTCTCCCTCTTCCTCTGCGTCCGCGGTCTCCTCCTTTCTCTCCTGGAGCTGAATCAAACCCGTTCTCTTCCGACCGCCCTAAAAAACAAAGTCCGAGAATAGTGAATGCCTATACACTTGATTTCCAATCACCATGACAACATTATTATACAGCGTCATTAGACACCTCACTTCATGCAAAAACACAATCCATACATGCAAGTTAGGACATGTACACACTAAACGCACAGTAAGACACACCTTCCTGGTTGTGGCTGGCCCCTCGGCCACGTCTATTTGGACCCCCGCGGCCTCTGCCTTCCCTTTCTCCTCTTTTCTCCCTGTTCTCTGGAGCTGTCCCTTCTTTTCCAACACTTTTCTTCTTGCCAACGGTCTCCCATGAGTCCTGTGCAGACAAAGTGGCACATAGCATGATAAAAATATGTTTTTTTTTTTTTTTACTACACAGAATCAGAAACGTGGGTTTATTAAGCTCCGAGGCCTATAGCAGCTTAGGAACTTGTATGGCAGGCTGGTAAAGTTTGAAAAGCTCCATGATATATCAAGTCAGTATAGTTTTTCTGCTGTAATTAACGCAATTACAAGACACTGATTCAGAAACGAGTTAAACAGGATCAACCGTAGCAAGCACACACCTTGACAGTGGCCTCTTCCAGCAGGAAGTTGATAGCCCTGTTGACATCCCCATTGCAGTCGTGAAGGGCCACCATGCACTCATCCTGATTTTTGCCTGTAACCTCCATGAGCTAGGAAACAAACACAAACAAATGCAATCAAACTCAGTATTTTCAAACTCAATATAATCTGTCAATATTTTGATTTAATTAAAGAAGCCTACAATTTAATACAAAACTCTGTTCTAAATGCGTATCTATCAGCCAGAAAATACACTGATTCAGCTGAATGAGGTATACAAGACAAAAAAAAAAACCTTGCTTCACTGAATAAGGTGTCTGAAAGTAACTGCAGTTCAGTGAATCAAGAACCACTCTGATTTATTGAGATAACGAGTCATTAAAACTAAAACTAAAAGGTAAAAGTTCAAGACTGATTCTTGAATCTTTTTTAACTTACCAGATAGCAATTATATTAATTCATCTGAACCTAAAGTAAACAGTTGGACATGTAAAAGGAACTGCTGTGAATGAAGAACCACTCTGACTGATTCATTGAGAGAGTCATTAGACTGATTCACTCATTTCTAAATCTGTTTTTATCTTCCAAACAGAAATTATACCAATTCGTCTGATCCTAAAGTAAACAAAAAGCAATAAATCTTGATTCGTTGAGTTAGAAATGTGAAAGCAACTGCTGTGGATGAATAATCACTCCAACTGATTCATTGAGAGAGTCAGTAGACTGATTCACTGATTCTTGAATCGTTTACCTACCAGAGAGAAATTATACAGATACGTCTAAACCTGAAGTAAATAAAAGTAACACATCTTGATTTATTTTGTTTTGGAATTACGATAGTAACTGCTGTGAATAAAGAACCACTCTGACTGATTCATTGAGAGAGTCATTAGACTGATTTACCAATTTTTTGAATCTTTGTTTATCTACCAGACAGAAATTATATTGATTCATCTGAACCTAAAGTAAAAAAAGCAACACATCTTGATTCATTTTAAGTTGGAAATTTGAAAGCAACTGCTGTGACTGAAAAACCACTCTGACTGATTCATTGAGAGAGTCATTTGACTGATTCTTGAATCTTTTATCTACCAGACAGAAATTATACCGATACGTCTGAACCTAAAGTAAAGTAAACAAAAACTAACATCTTGATTTTTTTTTGAGAGTTGGAAATATGAAAGGAACTGCAGCAAATGAAGAACCACTCTGATTGATTCATTGAGAGTCATTAGACTGATTCAAAATAAGGCAAGAGGGTCCAGACAGATTCTTAAATATTTTTGCTGATTCATTAAAGGAAACTGGCTTAAAAGAGTTATTTAAAATCAGACTACACTAATTACAGCTGTTGCTGTGCACATTCAGCAATTCTAGATTCTGTTTCAACAGTTTATGTATAAATCAAAAAGGATGCCTAAATAATGAATTTAGTAATACCAACAATTTAATAGATTATTCAATTTAACAAGTGTCCTATGGATTTTTTCCCCAGAAATTCTGTTGCCTGCTTTCATTAATACTTTTTTCAACAAATTTATTCAAAAAGTGCTGTACAGATTTATATTTATTTACTTTTTTTTTTTCCAGAAATTCTGTGTGGTCTGTTTTAATTTAAGTAGATTGTGTTTCATGATTTAACAAAATTATCAAAAATGGTGGTAATCAAATAAATGCATAAACTTTTAGTTATCTACACATATTCATAGAGACACGTGTACTTTATATTCAAAGTAGATATTTTGAAGTACATTAAAAATATAATATTGCAATTTGATTACAACTACTTTTAACTTACTCTTTCAAATTTTGCCAAATTGACACTGCGTATTATACAGTAAATTCTATTTTTATGACTCCATTCTGCAATTCCATCCTCAGTACTACATATCAGATTTTGTCCTCTGTTTTGGAATACAGACATAAACCATTCTGGCCACAATGTTCCTGACTTCTATAGATTTTGGTGTTGCTCACCTGCTGGACTTTGCCCTCAAAATCAGCATCATTTTTGTCATAAATCACCTGGGCGAGTCGCATCTGTTCGGCTGTGGCCTAGAGACAGATGACACAGTTTCACAACAGAACACACAGTCATACGTTGGTCCTCAGGCCTGCATGTACACCTAACTGACGAAACGTGTGCGCACAACTCACCTGTATCTGTTTCTGTGAGGTGTGTGTGGTTTGTGGTAGGGCTCTGTCCCGATTGCCCCTGGCAGCATCAGTGACCACTGAAGTCATCATAAACAGTATATACAAAATAATGTATGTACAAAATAGAAAATCTGAAGAAGAAGAGAAAACAGAAATGATTACACACACAAGACTATAAAAACATATTCCCAAGACATCTGTGTACAAATGGGTTGGTGACAGGTGCAGCGGGCCTGGGGCTAGTTTAACTCGCAGCACTGTACTTCTCATGTAAGACTATCACCCCCCCAATCTGTCCAGCGCTTAAATATAGCCAAGCAAACATAGTCTGGACCGGTGTCCACTTACACACCCACCCAAACCCACTCCTGAAAAAATAAAACACGCCTGCAACAACATATAAACAGCACATCAGTCTTAAAGGGACAGTTCAACAAAAAATAAAAGACGCAATAAAAGCAGGAAACGATATTAAGGTAATAAATCACATTTTTAGATCTATGGCTTTAAGGACCGCGTCTCAAAACCTACGGAGTCGCCTACTTAGATCGCATAAATGTGTTTTCCGAACGAGCAGTTCGGCCAAAAACGCTGTCTAGGTAGGGGGCTCGGTGCGTTTTGAGCAACGGAAATATCTCAGCTGAACGCCGACTAAAAATAATCGCGGTAACCGTTTGAATTTGCTGCGAGCATAATGTAACGTAGCAATATTCGTGACGGACTAAAAACACACAGAACCGTGAAATGGCCCTTAGCAACAGACACATAAACTCGTGCAAGTGATTATATCATTGTTTTATCGTTTTAACGCAAGTGTAAATACATAATTGCGTCATATCTATGTATCTACAGCCAGTTTTGTATAAAGTTGGATTCGACGGGAGAGTAAAAACAAGCAGATGCTAACACGCTCGGCTAACTGTTTGGTCTGCACCACGCCGCGCCACTGCTAATGCTACGAACAACCGTCAACAGACTTCAGCTCATCTGCGCTAATAATGTGCCGAAATCGATTAAAGTAGACATTTAATCGTTGACCAGATAGAAACATAAGCTCTTTTTACAAGTCGACGATAATGGCTTTGTTTTCGGTGTCTGAGCATCACAGACGTACCCTCTCCGCTCCCTCAACGCTGTGTGTTTTTACCTGCCCACTGACCGCACACGCTTCCCTCATACAGCAGCGCGAAGCCCGCGACAAGAAACAAGCCGTTTTTCAAAATAGAAGCCCAGACGACATTACTAAAATAAAAGTCCCGACCCTTTTCGCATAGTATCCACTACTAGGCTATATGGATAAACGTAAACTAGATATAGAGTAGGTACCAACATTTTAGATCATATTTCCGTTTTTAATTTCTCTCATTTAATATTTTTATTAAAAATTACATGATCACAACAAGCTTTGTTTGAACATCTGACCTGTCTAGAATCCTAACTATGTACTGTATAGAATTTTTAATGCCTAACATTTCCTTGTGTTAAGACTTTGAAATGTTTACACTTTTATATGGAAGGCCGTTTCCGCCACTGAATAATTATTTTTTTTTTCTTGGCTTTCTTTCTTAAAATTGTGAGATATACACTCACCATTGCGAGGTATAAACTCGCAATTCTGACTTTTTCTGTCTGTTTATATCTCACAATTCTGACTTTATAACATGCAATTGGGAGTCAGAATTGTGAGAACAGAACAAAGTCTGAATTGAAAGAAATAAACTTGCAATTGCGAGAAAAAAGTCGTAATTGCAAGACTTGGATTTGCAAGAAAAAAAAATCAGAATTTCAAGTTTTTATCTTGCAATTCTGCCTTTATTTCTCGCAATTGTGTTTATATTAGGGCTGGCAAATGATTAATGTAATTATTATGTATATATAAATACACACAAATGAATGTATATATTTAAGAGAAATATGTTATTTATGTACAAAATATTTTTTATTTATATATAATATAAATTCTATAAAAATTATAATAAATACATATACTTGTAAATATTTCTTAAATATATACATGAATGTGTTTAAATTTATATATACATAATAATGACACACAGTACACACACACATATTAGGCAAAAAAAAAATGTTGGAATTGTGATAAAAAAAAATTCACAATCGTGAGAAAAAAGCCGAAATTGGGAGATACAAACTCACATTTGCCAGAAAAAAGTCAGAATTGCAAGTTTTTATCTCACAATTCTGACTTTATTTCTCACAAATGTGAGTTTATATTATGCAGTTCTAAGAAAAAATGTCAGAATTGTGACAAGTTTATATTATGTAATTCTGACGTTAGAACTTACAACCGCGAGTATACGATTCTGAGAAAAAAAAGTCAGAATTGCAAGTTTATATCTCACAATTTTGAGAAAAAAGTCTGAATTGTGAGTTTTTTTATCATGCAATTCTGAAAAAAAGTCAGAATTGCAAGAAAAAAAGTTGGAATTGCGAGATACAAACTTGCATTTGCAAGAAAAAAGTCAGAGTTGTGAGAAATAGAGTTGGAATTGCGATAAATAAATTCACAGTTGCGAGAAAAAAGATGAAATTGTGAGAAATAAGCTTGTAATTGTGAGAAAAAAGTCGGAACTGGGAGGAAAAAAGTCAGAATTGCAAGAAAAAAAGTTGGAATTGCGAGATACAAACTTGCATTTGCAAGAAAAAAGTCAGAGTTGTGAGAAATAGAGTTGGAATTGCGATAAATAAATTCACAGTTGCGAGAAAAAAGATGAAATTGTGAGAAATAAGCTTGTAATTGTGAGAAAAAAGTCGGAACTGGGAGGAAAAAAGTCAGAATTGCAAGAAAAAAGTCGGAATTGCAAGAAAAAAGTCGGAATTGCAAGAAAAAAGTCGGAATTGCGAGATACAAACTTGCATTTGCAAGAAAAAAAATTGGAATTGTGAGTAGAATAGAGATGGAATTGTGATAAATAAATTCACAATTGCGAGGAAAAAAGACAGATTTGCGAGAAATAAACTTGCAATTGTGAGAAAAAAAGTGTGAACTGCAAGAAAAAAGCCAGAATCGCAAGAAAAAAAAGTCGGAAATGCAAGATACAAACTTGCATTTGCGAGAAAAAAGTCAGACTTGCGAAAAAAAGTCTAATTTTTGAGAAATAAACTATATCACGCTATTCTGACTTTATAATTTACAAATGCGAATTCATGTCATGCAGTTCTGAACAAAAAAGTCAGAATTGCGAGTTTATATCTCACATATCTCAGAACAAAATCTGAATTGAAAGAAATAAACTGAAATTTGCCAGAAAAAGTCGTAATTGCACGATACAAACTTACATCTGCGAGAAAAAATCAGAATTTTAATTTTTTTCTTGCAATTCTGACTTTAGTTCTCGCAGTTGTGTTTATACTAGGGCTGCCAAATGATTAATCGCTAGTATACTGTAAAAAATAAAAAACACAATTTGTTGAGTCAGCTTAAAATAATTTGTTACCCTGCTGCCTTAAAATTTTAAGTTCAGTCAATTAAATAAGTTTAGTCAACTCAAAATGTTAAGTTGTACTAACTATTTGTGTTTGCTAAACTTAACAGATGGGTAAGTAACCCAGCTGCCTTAAAATTTTAAGTTGATTCAACTCAAATATCTAAGTTGTCACTTAGTATAATTTAACATTTCAAGTTGAATAAACTTTTTTTGAGTTGACTGAACTTAAGATTTTAAGGCAGCCAGGTTACAAATTATTTTAAGTGGACTCAACAAATTGTTTCTTTACAGTGTACTCGCATACAAAATATTTTTATTTATATATATATATATATGTAATATAAATTCTATAAAAATGATAATAAATACATATACTTGTAAATATTTCTTAAATATATACATGAATGTGCTTGTATTTATATATACATAATAATTACACACAGTACACACACATATATTTGGCACACTTAAACTTTCATTTTGTATGCGATTAATCGTGAATCATTTGCCAGCCCTAGTTTATATCTCACAATTCTGGGAAAAAGTTAGAATTGTGAGTTTGTATCATGCAATTCTGAGAAAAAAGTCAGAACTGAAAATATAAATAAATGTTAGAATTGTGAGAAATAAACTCGCATTTGGGAGAAAAAGTGTTTATCTCCCAGTTCTGAGAAAAAAAGTCTGAATTGCGATAAACTTGCAACTGTGAGAAAAAAAAGTCGGAACTGTGAGATACAAACTTGCATTTGCAAGAAAAAAGTTTTTATCTTGCAATTCTGACTTTGTTTCTCTCAATTGTGAGTTTATATCATGCAATTCTAAGAAAAATGTTGGAATTGTGATAAAAAAAAAACTCGTGAGAAAACCGTGAGAAAAAAGCCAAAAATGGGAGATACAAACTGCCAAACTTTTTTGCCAGAAAAAAAAGTCAGAATTGCGAGTTTTTATCTCACAATTCTGACTTTATTTCTCACAAATGTGAGTTTATATTACGCAGTTCTAAGAAAAAATGTTAGAATTGGGACTTTATATCTCGAAATTGCAAGTTTATTTTAGAACTTACAATTTTTTTTTTATTCAGTGGTGGAAAAGGGCTTCCATAGATGTCTGAGTTGTTAGTTAGAGTCATTTTTTCAAGAACCAGTTCACGGTCTGATAGACATTTTAAAACATTTCTTTCACAAGCCAAAGACTTTTTTCAAATGTGTGGACCGAAAATACATAACTTTAATTGCCAAATAACTTGATTGTTTGACAATTTTTCAGCCAACATTTCAAATAGGTTTTTGTAAAAAAAAAAAAAAGCGTATTATATATAGATTCTAAATAATGTTGTGTTTTTATCAGCTGAATTGTGGCTGAAAAAACGAACTGACTATGCAGGGAACTGCGACTGGAAAAGTTACTATTAACAGCCTTATTAATAGGCTGTTATATAATATAAACACCAATGTGTGCATACAGCTTTACTGTCAACGTGATGACTCAATAGAATCACCGAATCATTTTTAACCAGTTCATTGAACTGAAAGAACCGATTCGCAGAAACGAGTGGACTTGACATAATCCCAGATTTTAAATGTGGTCTTATACTTTTTGACCCACCAAATATCATTAATAAATACAATTTAAAGTTAATAGTCTGTACCAAACCATTATAATCACTGTCTCAGAAAGTCTAAACAGATAAATTCATTGCGTAAGCTCATAAATTGACTGTTGGTTATTCCTAAGACCTATTTATTTAATGTTGTGCCCCCATAGGTAGTTTAACATCATGTTCCTGTGATTTGGAGTTCGTTCATACATGTGCATTCTCTTCTAGTTGTCCAGCAATGTCAGAAATCAATAAAACAGACATCAACGGAGAGCCAACCACAGCACAGCTTGTTACCTTCCACACAGATCATGTTGTGTCAACAACTATTGCCTGTCATTCATCAACTCAATGTTTCAGCGGGGTTTGCCCATTCCTGCTGATCAATAACCTTTCATGTTGATCTTTCTAAACAAGCAGAGTGTTAGACATCGGTCTATGCACAGGACACTTTCAACCAACTTCACACATTCATCAGTCAGAACTGCAGTGGTACGACAGGCTGATTACTCTTAGTCCTGGCATGTCCAGCTACATTTAATTAATCCGCTGCTTCAAGATGTGGTCAAACAGGAGAACAGCTCTGATCTGGCTCTTTCTGGTTCCATGTTTGTTAAAAACAACAGGTCTACTGATTTCACAATGCACTTTGCAGAGGGTAAGTTCTTTTAAGCTTGGAAAAAGGCCGATTTATGACCTATTTTAGAATGTTTACAGATATTAGAATCTTTTAAATCCAAATGTACAAGGACTTTCACTTGGTTTCAACATAAACATAACTATAAGAATATATAATAAAAATAATAAAACAAAAATGCTTCTTTTATTTGATCAAAAATATGGTAAAACAGTAATATTGTAACATATTGTTGCAATTTAAAATAACTGTTTTATTATTTTAAGAGATTTTAAAACATAATTCATTCCTGTGATGTCAAAACTATTATTTTTAATATTTAATATTTTGTTTGCAATTTTTACATTTTAAATATTTCCTTTTTTATATGATTTATGATTTCTTACTATTGCTGTTCAGTTGACATTTCTTATTATTATTAGTGTTGAAAACAGTTGAGCTGCTTAATATTTCTGTGGAAAATGTAATATGTTTTTCAGAATATGAATAGAAAGTTGAAAAGAACAATAATAAAAAAAACATAAATAAAAATGTATAATAAAAAAGAAAAAATAATCATTCTTGCTCAGTGTAACTTAATACATTTCATTTTTCTTTATTTATTATTTCTTTCTTTTTTCTTTTTTTTTTACTGAAACTGAACTGAACAGAAGTGTGTGTATATACAGTAATTTAATAAATGCAAGAACTTTGCCTGTTATGATGGAATATTTATGTACAATATAACCTTTGTATTAAACAATGAAATCTTTTTCCCCCCAGGATTTTTTAGATTCACTGAAACCTCAAGATTTATTTTATTACTTTGATACTATTTCCATGAAATCAGGTGAGTCTGTTTCACAGATATTGAGAAATACTAGTCATGAATATGGAGTCAAAAGGTTCACAGATAGATCTTAGGTTCATAAACACAAATTAGAGGTTTTAAAAGACTTGCAAAAGTCAATATGTCTAAACTAAACATGTAAACACCTTGACATTAGTAGTTTGTTCTCTTCAGTGCCTCACTTTGAGCTGGTGTGGGTGAATTGCTCAAGAAATGAGTCTTTCAGAGGGCTATGGAGGTGCTTATTTCAGAGTGAAGGAGAGAGTTTTGAGCTGGGCCAACACAGAGATGAACAACCCGTGTCCTGTCCCACAAGTCTGGAGATGGTGATCAACTTGACAGTCAGCGTGGTGAAGAAACGGGAGGATATGTGCTGCGAGCAGCTGAAGTTACTGAGACCAGCACATACAAGAACGCTTCTCCCTATCTGCCATGGCCAATTAGTAAGAATATGTTTTTTACTGTGTTTTATGCTTGTCCGTGTAGTACTAAATAGAGACAAATTTCTAATTCAAATCTGCATTTGTCCTCAGCAAGGTCTGATTCAGTCAGGGGAGAGGAGGCTGTATATTCGCCCAATGCTTCAAAAACACACAGACCATCTGAAAGAGCTTAGTACGGATTTACCTTCTGGTGTACCTCACCTGCTATTAACCCACACATTACCAGTGAGGACACGTCTTAAACAGCCTAAGAGTGAGTGAACATTGTACTGGTTAAACGTAGACAATGTACAGCACTGAAGGCCTGAAGTCCACAGCAAAACATTTTGCAATTGAGCTTGCCCATTTGTTCAATGTGCTCTTCAAGTCAAGTCAACCTAATATATATAGCTTTATACTATAAAGATTGTTTCAAATCAGTCATTTCAAATCAAATTTTCATTGTTTCAAATCAAAGTCATTGAAACATTTACTCAACAAATCTGATAAAAACATGGATTCATTCAGGAACAAAACAAGCCTTTGTGAGCAAATCACTGAATCATTCACTCAACAACTTTGATCAAAACATGGATTTATTCGGGAACAAAACAAGTCTTTCTGAGCAAGTCACTGAATCATTCAATAAACAAATTCGGGAATACAACAAGTCTTTGTGAGCAAGTCATTGAATCATTCACTCAACAAATCCGATCAAAACATTGATTCATTCGGGAGCAAAACAAGTCTTTCTGAGCAAGTCACTGAATCATTCAATAAACAAATTTGGGAACACAGCAAGGATTCATTCGGGAACACAACAAGTCTTTGTAAGCAAGTCATTGAATCATTCACTCAACAAATCTGATCAAAACTGATTCATTCGGGAACAAAACAAGTCTTTTTGAGCAAGTCATTGAATCATTCACTAAACAAATCCGATCAAAACATGGATTTGCTCAAGAACAAACAAGTCTTTTTGAGCAAGTAAATGAATCATTCACTAAACAAATTTGATCAAAATATAAATTTGTTCTGGAACAAAACAAGTCTTTGTGATCAAGTCATTGAATCATTCACCAAACAAGTCTGATCAAAACATGGATTCGTTCAAGAACAAAACAAGTCTTTGTGAGCAAGTCACTGAATCATTCACTCAACAAATCTGATCAAAACACGGATACTTTCAGGAGCAAAACGTCTTTGTGAGCAAGTCATTAAATGATTCAATCATCAAATTTAATCAAAACATGGAATCATTTGGGAACAAAACAAGTCTTTGTGAGCAATTCATTGAATCATTCACTCAACAAATCTGATCAAAACATGGATACTTTCAGGAGCAAAACATGTCTTTGTGAGCAAGTCATTAAATGATTCAATCAACAAATTTAATCAAAACATGGATTCATTTGGGAACAAAACAAGTCTTTGTGAGCAATTCATTGAATCATTAAATCAACAAATCTGATCAAAACATGGATTCATTCGTAAACAAAACAAGTCTTTGTGAGCAAGTCACTGAATCATTCAATAAACAAATTTGATCAAAACACGGATACTTTCAGGAGCAAAACACGTCTTTGTGAGCAAGTCATTAAATGATTCAATCATCAAATTTAATCAAAACATGGATTCATTTGGGAACAAAACAAGTCTTTGTAAGCAAGTCACTGAATCATTCACTTAACCAATGTGATCAAAACACTGATTCTTTTAGGAGCTAAATTGTTTGTTACTTAGAAAGACGCAATAATTCTGCAGTGCTAGAGAAGCAAAAACAGACAACATAACCATCAACACCGAAAGTTGCTTCGTATTTATTTCACTTTTAAATAGAGGAAATATCACACTCACAATCAAGCTGTTTGTCTTAACATCAGTATAGCTGAAATTGTGCCTACAGCTGAATCAAGTTCACTATCAAGTTCAGTAAATAGACTATACAAAGTGCTATTTTGATCATACTACAGTTTTCTAAAATGCATTACCCAATTTTGGAAGGAATCAATGCCTATTCACACCAAAAATAATAACTACAGAAGTAACAATAATTATATTAAGTGTCAACTGTGTGATCTGCCTTAGGTCAGTTTAGGTTACGGAGGACACCTCTGGGGTCAGAGGTCACACATCTGGAGCTCGCAGTGGTGGTGGGTCCTGATGTCTATGATTTTCATAGGCAAGACACTGAGAGATACATCCTAACCAACCTCAACATTGTATGTGTGTGTTTAATCTACAGTTTCATTGTATTTGCATCCATACGTAAAAATGGAAATGTACAACATATGGAATAGGATCAGTGCCTACCAAAGACACTTTGTGTTGTTTAAAAATCTTTTCTACTTTGCAGGCCTCTGAGCTTCTGAGAGATGTTACTCTCGGTGCCAATATAAGAGTTCACCTTGTTCGTATGGTCATTCTCACTGAGCCAAAGGTAACAATGACACATGTGACGTATACATTATGTACACAACAACCATTATATTAATCCACAAGAATAATATAGTTTGTTTTAATCCACAGCCAGACATTCAGATCTCCGAAAACATCACTTCTTCTCTAAAAAGTGTTTGTGAGTGGGGTCAGAAGGTCAACCCTGATGCTGACACTGACCCTTTACATGCAGATCTGCTGTTATATATTACCAGGTGTGGATTGTGAGCACTCTTAATTAAAGGATTATTTCTTAATTTATCTAATTTTCCATGTTTTTGATATAATTATAGAAAAATGTACAATTACTTAGTTAATTATAGTATAATTATGTTATTTTGTATTATATACTGAATTGAAGTGCAATTTATTTTTTGGAAAAAAAAGCTGTTAGATGTCTCAAACATGTTTGAACTATCAGTCCCAAAAATACCTGCATTTTACTGATTCTCTTTGACACCATGAAGGTTTGATCTGGTGTTACCCAATGGGAATAAACTTGTGAGAGGTGTGACCCAGCTGGGCGGAGTCTGTTCTTCTCAGTGGAACTGTGTGATTACAGAGGATACCGGCTTTGATCTTGGCATCACCATTGCTCATGAGATTGGCCACAGGTGAGCTTGACAACATTATGTATTTCCAATAAAGCTCAGATGAGAGTCAAAATACTACCATGCTAAAATGTGAGGTGAAACTGACCATGCTAAAAGTCTTGCTTTATTATTTTTCCAGTTTTGGCATAAATCATGATGGACTAGGCAACACATGCAGCTCCAGTGGTTTTATGATGGCATCTGATGGAGGTTATAACAGTGTCGATCTCACATGGTCCCAGTGCAGCAGAGCTCAGCTCCACAACTTCTTCAGGTGTCGCTCACTTACATCACAGACATATACATCAGCCTCCAAAATCATAAGACCACTATTTAAAAAGCTGCTGTTGTGTATTTTTTATTCAGTTGCAAATTATAATCAATTTAACCATTTTTAAATTAAATTTAATCAAGTTTTTAATTAAAAATGTCATGAAATTCTAATTGAAATAAAAACAACAATAACAAAAACTTTGTGAATACAGTTGAGGTCAAAAGTTTACATCCCCCTTTCAGAATCTGCAAAATGTTAATTATTTTACTAAAATAAAAGAGAGATCATACAACATGCATGTTATTGTTTATTTAGTACTGACTTGAATAGGATATTTCACATAAAAGACGTTATATATATATATATATATATATATAGTTGAATTTATACAAATTTAGTTGTTTATGAGTTCCTTGTTTGTCCTGAACAGTTAAACTTTCTTGCTGTTCTTCAGAAAAATCCTTCAGGTCTCACAAATTCCTTGGTTTTCCAGCATTTTTGTGTATTTGAACTCTTTCCAACAATGACTGCATGATTTTGAGATCTTTTTCGCACTGATGACAACTGAGGGACTCATATGTAACTATTACAGAAGGTTTAAACACTCACTGATGCTCCAGAAGGAAAAATGATACATTAGGAGTCAGGGGGTGAAAACTTTTGAACAGAATGGAGATGTGTACATGTTTCTTACTCTGCCTAAATATCATATTTTTCCATTTAGTACTGGCCTTCAGAGGCTACAGAAGATACTTACATGTTTCCCAGAAGACAAAATAAGTTAATCTTACCAAAAAACTAACTTTAAAATCAAAAAGTTTTCACCCCTTGCTCTTAATGCATGGTTTTTCCTTCTGGAGCATCAGTGACAGTTTGTTTCTTGAACTGCAAATCAGCATATTGTGATTTCTGAAGGATCACGTGACACTGAAGACTGGAGTAATGATGCCAAAAATCGATTCACAAAAATAAATTCTGAAATAGAAAACAGTTATTTTGAATTACAATGATTTGTCACAACTTTACTGTTTTTGCTGTATTTTTGATCAAATAAATGCAGCCTTGGTGAATATAAGAGACTTTCAAAAGCTGACTGAAAATGCTCAGTATTCTTCATCATGAGGATGTTCTCTATAAGATGGCAGTGTGTTGATTGTCTGTGCAGTTCTGGTAAGGCAGAGTGTGTGAAGGATGTGCCGGTTCTGGGTGGTTCAGTGCAGGACTGGAGGCCTGGTCTCTTCTATGGAGTGGACGATCAGTGTCGTATAGCATTTGGCAGCTCAGCTACTGCTTGCTCTTTCACTAATGGCGATATGGTGAGACATTTATTAGAGTAAATCATCAAAGAGCTTACTGCCATGCTAGCACTTTAAAGACTTGAAATCACTTGACCAATGCAGTTCTCTAAACTCTGAGTCACTGATATTTATAGTCTGACTCTGTTTTGATGGAATACTATATATTTTAAATGCATGTACACTTTTCCAATGGTACGTTTACATTAAATAATAATAATAAGGTTAAAAATGGATCACATTTTTATCTGGCAAATAAATACCTCACTTAGATATTCCATTGAGGTTAAAAAGTGATGTTTTCTCTCTTTTGTCATCAAGGCAACCTGTCGTGTTTTGTCCTGTCATATCAACCCTCATGACCGTAGCTCATGCACTCGTCTCCTTGTTCCACTCTTGGATGGGACGGAGTGTGGGCCCAGTCAGGTGACAGACTGCTATTGACCAACATTTATTAAAGGGGTCATCGGATGCCCATTTTCCACAAGTTGATATGATTCTTTAGGGTCTTAATGAAAAGTCTATAATATACTTTGGTTAAAAAGTCTTAATGGTTGTGTAAAACAACACCCTTTTTACCTTGTCAGAATGAGCTCTGCAAAAATCCTATTCTGAGGGATTGTTCCTTTAAATGCAAATGAGCTCTGCTTACCCGCCCCTCTCTTCTCCCTGCGGAGTGGCGAGCCTGTTTACTTTAACTGCATTTAGCCACTAAAATATGCTAACTAGCACATTATTAGGAAAGTGATTGCAGAGATTCATAAAAAAAAACCTTATACTTCTGCTGTAAGTGAAGCTGGATCACAAATGATTTGCACAAACATAGACGCATTTATGTAGATCGGGAGGTGCATTTCCTTCACAAACAAACGTAATCCACTGCATCTTCAGTGGCTCAGATGTCCGGGAGTAAATGACGATCACTATGTTCATTATTACATCCAGCAACACAACACCTCAGTCGCTCAATCTGAGATATTCTTGTCTAACTTACATCCCTGCTCCAGTATCAAAATAATGGAGGTCTGACTGTGACAGCTGAACTGAGGTAAAACGCTCATGTCAATCAACTATCGTGGGAGTGGCCTCAGTCGGTGTGACGCCACACAGACAAGATTCTGAGAATGGCTTGATTTTAAAAAGAGGATATTATTTTTACAGATTAATTAAAAACCGCTGCTTGGATTTTTATCATTATAGGGTAGATTTGTACATACACTGCCAACACACATTAATGTTCAAACAACACGTACAAGTGAATTTGGCATCCAGTGACCCCTTTAACACTGAATCCTTACGAATGAATATTCATATGCATCTTCATTATATTCTTGCTTTTTATGGAATATGTGTGAGATTATTAAAATGAAATTCACCATTATGTTTTCAATCATTAGGAGTAGGGCTATTACATAGAGGCTTAAAAATTTATTTTTCATTCTGTTTTGGTGTTGCTGTAGTGGTGTTTGAAGGGCCGCTGTGTGTCTCCTTCTACTTTGGGTTCCTCTGTGATGGTTCACGGCTCTTGGTCTTCATGGTCTGAATTCTCTCCCTGCTCACGAACATGTGGAGGAGGAATCACTTACCGCAAAAGACAGTGCAACAACCCCAGGTGCGAGAGTGACAATATGCACTGCATAACTGCTGATATATAATAACATTTTTCAATGTACCAAGACCGAAATTTGGTGTTTGTACTTTTTGTGTTTGTATTACAAATTTGGTTTGTACTAGTATGCAGTATCCAGCATCAGTTTCTGCTGAGAAACTATTGGCTGTACATTAGATGCAATACAGATATATCCACCTTATTCTTAAACGCGGAAATAACGAGAAAAATAACAACGTGCAGTAAACGGTAAAACTGTTTGCACTACAAACCAGTGTGTTTATAATTAAGATATTACATTAAAATAACATGGTAAGAAACAGCCATTTGCAATATCAAGCCGTTCTGTACAGCTAAAAATAGCTGGACGTGGATGAGACCAGAAGCTACACCCATAACATTTATAAATGGCTGCGCCGCTCTTACGCGAAGAAAAAAATGGATATATTTATAGTGATGTTTCTGCGTTTCAGGCCAGCCTTTGGCGGTAACGTCTGTAAAGGACAGGACACAGAAGCTGAACTTTGTAATCAGCAGGTAATGAACGTCAGGCATGTTTACTTTGGGCCTCAGTAGGTCATGTTAGTCAAATGAAGGGTTGCAGCCATGAGGTTGCAGTGATATGTATGCTGGTCTTTTTTCATCTTTCTTATTTAATTCATTGCTAAACAGTATTTATTTTTTCAATGTAGATCCTATTATTTGACATTAATTTTGTAACACTTTACAATTGAGTTTAAACTGTCAAAATCAGTTAAAGCAATAGGTATCACGTACAAGCAATGAACAGTTTTTTACAAAATTGAACTAGAATTGCATTACAATTCAAAAGGTTTGAGGTCAGTACATTTTTTTGAAAGAAATTCAACTTTATTTAATTCAACTTTTATTTTGCAAGGACAGATTAAATTGATCAAAAGTGAAGACTTTTCATTTGTTATATTTTTTTCAATAAGGGATTTCACTAAAAATGATGTTATTTTGAAATTTCTATTAATCAAAAACATTTTTTTTCACCATTTTCAAAAATATATTGTTTTCAACATTGATAATAAATGTTTCTGGAGCAGCAAATCAGCACATTTAAATGATTTCTGAAGGATCATGGGACATTGAAAACTGGAGTAATAATGCTGAAACTTTAGCTTTGCATCACAGGAATAAAATAAAATTGTAAAATATATTCAAATAGAAAACAGTTATTTTAAAGGAGCACTTCCAGAACAACAATTTACAAATAATTTACTCACCCTTGTCATCCAAGACGTTCATGTCTTTCTGTCCTAAGTCGTGAAGAAATTATGTTTCTTGAGGAAAACATTTCAGGATTTTTCTCCATATAATGGACTTCATTGGTGCCCCGATTTTGAACTTCCAAAATGTAGTTTAAATGCAGCTTCAAAGGGCTCTAAACGATCCCAGCCGAGGAAGAAGGGCCTTATCTAGCGAAACGATCTGTCATTTTTTTCCAAAAATAAAAATGTTTGCCTTGCTTGCACTTTCTTAGTCTTTGCGCGTTCGCTTTGTAAACACTCGGGTCTGTTGTTTGACCTTTCGACATGATCCAATAGTACGTAGTGCCATGAACGCGCATCCCAGAGACTGTGCTATGAGCTTTTGTGCTTAAAAAGTGTACAAATTTTTATTTTCTGAAAAAAAATGACCCGTTTTGCTAGATAAGACCCTTCTTCCTTGGCTTGGATCGTTTAGAGCCCTTTGAAGCTGCATTTAAATTACATTTTGGAATTTCAAAATCGGGGCACCAATGAAGTCCATTATATGGAGAAAAATCCTTCACTGTATTGTTCATCAAATAACTGCAGCCTTGATAATCATATGAGACTTCTTTCAAAAACATTTAAAAACTCTAACAGATCCCAGACATTTAAATGGAAGAGTATTTTAATTTTTGCAAAAAAATTCGTATTAGTCAATGCATTATAAACAAACATGAATTAACAATAA